>NW_024962250.1:13193975-13447340 GCF_019238085.1 Lagopus leucura | reverse complement strand
CGAATCAAAGTTAGGAATAACCAAGTAGATAAAGTGTAACAGGTAAAAATGAAATAAGAGAACTTTGATGTAGCTATAAATAACCTAAGTTTTCAATCATATTCTAAAAGAGTACTTTTATATATAATTTATTTATTTTTGCAGCATGCACTGCCATTTAAAAAAGTACAGCAATACTAACTCAAAACAAAAAAAAGTTGGCGATAGAGGGTCAAATTTCTGACTTGAGTTTTAATCATCCAGTCCTACAGTTTCTTTTTAAATACAGAGAGCTTATAGATGCCTTTTCTTTCTTGCTAACATTTGTTGCTGGAAAAAGACCAAACCTCACAGCACTACAGTTTTATCATTGTGTTGGAGTATTTTGTTACTGTTCAAGGAACTCTGCAGTATCAGACCTTGTGAATTTTTTTAATGAGCTTAAAATTGTACTCCAAAAGTCTTAATACTCTTGAAATGCTTGGCAAAAAAACAAAATAGTTGATTCTGAAAAGGAAACAAAATGTATATAGGTGAACCTGTAAGTTGGTGCAGAGAATCTTTTAAAGTACCACCTAGGTTTTAGCTTTTAGGTCTGTTATTGACAGTGGAACTTACCGCTTTGATTGTACACCCAATAGATGGTCAGGTAACTGATGTTTTAACCTCCACTTCTGAAATTGTCATGTTGCATGTATTTATCATTAGAGTTTTTGTAAATATCGTCTAATATATTTTTGACCAATCTTGAATGGTCTAAGTCAATATTTTGAAAGGTAAAATATACACTGGAAAAAAAAAAAAGAAAGTGATTTAGACTCAAATATTCCTTTGTTATAGCAGGAAGGTTGTTTGCTCTTTTATAAAATTTTGTGTTGCCATGCTACTGCTGCTGTAAAAGTTTCAAACGTCGAATTGTTTGGTGGCAGCAAAAATGAATTCTGCCAAAAGTTAACTTAAAGTCGGGAACTCGTGAAGAGTTAGCTTGAATGTGTAAGAAGAAGGAACTTCCATGTGTTATAAAATAAGCAGACAGTATGCTTGTGCTGAAAACAGAAAACAGCTTCCTCTTAAATTGTCTTGTTCTTTTAAACTTCGTAGCTAAGTTATTTTTCACAACTTTGAAGTGCAAGAAACTGTCCAGAATGTGTTCAGCATCAAAAGCACTGAAATACAGGTTCAAAAATGGCCAACACAAATAGGTTATCATAAAATACGTAATGATTCCAACTGAGTTTGTTTGACCTTTGCAGCTTTCTTGGTGGAATACTCCACCTCACAGCCATCTCCAATAACGCAGAGTCACTGTATATCTACACGCTGCGTGTGATGTGTAACCCTTTTGGATTGATTTACTGCAGTGGCCTGAAATAATTTTCTTTCAGTTGTGACTTCAGTTAATCAATTCTTTTTTTTCTTTTTTTTCTTTTTCCCCGCTCTTTTATAGACAGATTTTTAAAGACAGGTTGGTATTAGGAAGTTAAAAATGTGAAGCATTATACTTCTTGTAAGTAAGACTTCTGATTAGATGTAGATCCTCGAACAGCCAAATCTCAATCACAGAACAATGGGGAAATCCTGGAAAAAAACACAGTTATGTCTTGAGAAGATGTATTTTTCATTAAGCTGTAGCAGTTAAATATTTCTCTTGTTAAAGGTGTAGGCATAGCACCAAGCAAAATAAAGTCCTAAGAAATAAAAGAGCTATTAAATAGCCTTGCAGTTTACTTGATGATTTTTTTAAAAAAATCTAGCTGAAATATTTTGTTTTCTGGGTCAAGTAATTATTTCCCAAAAGAATGCACAGACTGCTTGCTAAGTACCAAATGAAGAAAAAGAAGTACTTACAAAAAGAAAAACTTGCAGATCAGTTTTGACATGAACCAAGATTTCAGATGTCTGATATATCCTTACGTGTTACAGTGTTAGAGGTATTCTTAGCATTCATTTCTTTTCATATGCTTGATCTTCTGTTTAGAAATACAAAGTGAGATTCTAGCATGTTGATATGCGTACTTAAATAAATGCATTAACCTCTGTAGCTATGTTATTAAAAGTTCCGGACATAGGTACTGATTTTACCCGATGTAAACATAGTAATATTTTACTCTAGAAGTATATCAAAGTTTCATAGGAACCATTTTGGACAGAATACTAAGATATAGAGAAAAACACTTTAAAAGTTACGTATTTTCTCCTTTCAGCTTGATTCAGGTAGATTAATCTCAACTCTGCACGTTCAGAATTTTCTCTCTGAAAGTCTTACTCTTACTAAATAAAATCAAACTTCATCAGCAGATGTACTGAATTAAGTTGATTTCTACTCATGAAGGAATACTTTTGTGTGTGTCTGTGAATTTATAATGAATCTTCTAGCACTTCTTTTCCCAATATGTTGAGTTTTCCTTGTTTATAATCCTTCCAAGAGAAGTAACATTCCTTAAAAGGTGTTTCCTTAAGGCTTCACTGAAAAGCTCTCCTTACATATGTGGACTGTGCTATGTGATACATGTATCAAATCCGTGTAAATATTTGGGTAAGCACATATCATCAGTAGACCCCTCTCTACCTAATCTGTTTTTCAGTACAGACTGAAGTGGCAAGTGGCTTGCTTTGGCTTTGGGAATTTTTCTGTAGACTTCAGATTGAATTTTTCTAGGGTAACTATATTAGTCTTTAGAGTATCTCTTGAGTTTTGCCCTTTTTGTTTATGAGGAAAGAGAAGAAAACAGTCATTCAATAACAACTGGAATCTAAAAGAAAAACAAAACAAAACAACACAACAAAAACATTCACAGCAACCAAACCGGTTTTCTGACAAATATCTTTTGAAAAATATTTTTCTGCCACACTGCCCCTGGCTTGGACAAAAGTGAGTTGTGTGCTTACAGCAGAAAAAAAAATGATGGGGAGGAGGAATAGATGGACTGTCAGGGCTTTGGCTTGCCTGACTTGCTGTGTCACATGGAAGCTTTGGAGTTGCTTCTGTTGCCAAGTAATGTGATCATCATTATTTTTTGACAGGGTTTCTCAGGGTGGTGAGAGAGAGTGAAACATTTTTCAAAGTGTTTTGCCTGTTGAAGAAGATAAACTGTTGGGCATCTTGTGGTTTAGCTTGTGTCTACGTTAATTGTTATTAGGGAGAAATCACAATAGTATTTTTGGTGGTAGGGGCAACGTGTTCTAGGTCCTGTGTCTGAAGAACAGTCGCATGTGAGTGTATTTGTTTGTGGACAAAGTATTAAATCCATTTTTCTGCTGTGAAACTTTTGTCTTTTGCCAAGAAAGTTGTTCTCCCACTACCTTAATGCCTCAGTTTTTCATTTGTAAAACAAAACCATGGCGTTTCTCAGAAAAGGATTGTGTGCATACAGTATTCTTTGCAAAAGCACGTACAGATGTCAGATGTGGACGTCACAAATTGTGGGTACGGAACGTGTGAGTAGGCTGTGTTTGCAACCTTGTCATGAAATGTAAGATCATATACTGAATTGGCTGGCTAGATCCTCACTAATACTCTTATCTCTTGTTTCCATGCTTTCTTTCTCTTTTCCTCCCTTTACTCTAGTATATTTGGTACCAGATCTGCTATGTGCTTTTTTCCCCCTTGCTGATTTACTTATATTGAACCATTTTCATTCATAACAAATTAAAGTCAAGTTAAATAATGCATAACAGTTATTTCAAGTTGTGTTTAAACATGCGTGCTGGGTAGGTTTTGAACTGAATTTATGCTATCTTCTATGCGTGTTCACGTGCAGTTTTGAAATGCTACAAATAAAATCTTTGTGGTCCATAGGATATTTATCTAAATGCTATTTAAAAGATAGCAAAAATAACTACACAGTGTAGGTTCCGATCATTGAGTCATTTTAGAAATCAGATTTGCAGCTGCTTATGCAGGGGGGGAAAAAAAAAAAGGTGGTTATTGCAAGCAAGCTGAAAACATCTGATGTCAAAATCAGCTTGTAAAATCAGCATGTCCTATGATGATTTGCATCTTTCTGCTGCACAAATCAGTAAAAAAAAAAACCTGAGTTTCCAAATTTGATACGTTTCAGTGCAGAATTGGGTATCCTAGTCTGTGAAAATGGAAGTGTAAGCTCTGCTTTCATTAACAGTTCAGCATTATTGCTGTTATGTCTAAACTGTATGGGAAATAAAAAATAAAACAAGCCACCACGAGCTAATGATGCATTCAATGCTTCCTGCAATACCTTAACAATAGGGCATTTATTTATTTATATATGTATTTGCCTCTAGGGTAGGGAGTTAAGGGAGAAAAGGAGAGGAATTGCTTGCTATGAGCTGGAAAAGCAGCACAGTTGGTTCTGGCAGTGAGGGGGTTGACTGACAGTCTGCAGTGCAGTGGAGTTTGCTGAGCTCCCTATATGGCTGTGGATTAGCTATATGCTAATACTGATAGGAGAAGAGGAGCTGTACTGAGCGCAGAGAGCTGCCGGTGGAGGCGATCAGAGTCTTAGCAGAGCTGACTCCTCAAGAGCCATGGCTGAAGGGGGTGAAGGAGGGGAAGATGAAATACAGTTCCTACGAACTGTAAGTATCTGCTTTTTATTGTTCATGTAGTATCTGATTTTATGTCTTGTGTCTTATTCCTTTTCTGCTGTATTAAAAATAGTGTTTTTTTCTGTGCTGGGCTTTGCCAAATTGAAGAATTGATTTAGTCAGTGGGGAAAAAAAAAGCAAAAATGCAGGCTTTAATAACATCAGGCAATCTCAGTATGTTCTTCCTTGAATCTGCTCAATAGCCAGTTAGGCATAGGGAGACCTATTTCCGCTGTAATCCCCTATGTCTGAAGCATCCTTGTCAACTTTGTACTTGGGTTTCTAAATGCAGCATGCCAAATATCTGACCTCTGAAACTTCTGTCTAGGTTAGATTTCACTGACATTAACAGAAGCTTTGCAAATAGGAGAGCCTGAAAACGATGAATAATCCAAGCAAGCCCTTGATGACCTCTTCCAATAAACATGCACACAGAAGCACATTTGTGCATAGGGAATACCAACAGATGTCAAAATCGGGGCTCTGCAAATATTCTGGGATCTTTTCTCTGCTTAAAAGAGGCTTATTTTAAGAGGACATAAGGATTTCTTTGGGAAGGGGTGTTAATTAGTGAAATACCTTTCACTCAGTGTAATTTTCTAAAAAGAGCCCTCACACCATTCTTTCCTAAGGCTTTACACAATTCTAGTATGACAACCAATTTGGACTTATAAGCAAGTAGTGTTTATACATTAATGTGTAGAAAGAAGATAATGTCCTTTTCGTATATCATCTTGTCTCATTCATTATGTTTATCTTGCATGACTAAGAGTGTTTTGTTGTGTAACTAACATGAAAAAAAATGATATGCGTATTCCCTTCTCTTTCCATACTACCTTCACATTCATCATGAGTAATGTTCCAGAAACTCTCCCCTAGAGTTGATATAACTTTAAATGGGTAAGTTTCTAAAATATAACATGTTAAGTGCCCAAAGTAGAGATTGCAAGCCTAATTTCTAGGAGACTGGGAAAATTTATTTTTGGCTATAAAAGGTTGGAGAGTGATGGTAGTTGCTGCTGTTTATACAAACTGTTCAGGTGTGATAAAATGTCATTTGCACTTGTAAGCCTGTGAGAATTTCAGTGTGAGAGGAAATGAATAATCTCATGTATCATCTTATCCAACATCCTTCCCCTGACTTCACTTTTTGAAGAAGTATCTGTGTTATGTAGCCCAGTGGATTACTGTGCTTTTAGGAGATGGTGCTTTTATTTGAGACTGGAGCTTTAAATGAATGTCTTTCATCCCTTCACTTCTTAGGATGTTCCCTTAACTGAAGTCTTTCATAGTGATGAGGGGAGACACTTTGCCTGTGCACTGCATGAGATGGCAATTAATGCTGCTGTGACCCATTGTTATGCTGGTAGAACTCTATTGTGCTTCTGTCCAACAGCTAAATGCTAAATAGAGATTTAAAAAAAAAAAAAAAAAGGCAGCAAGTGAGACTATGCAGTAATGTTTGTTTTACTTGATGATAGGAAGTAGCCGTCTAGATTTCTACCTTGGAGAGCCCCAGCTTCTTTTCTGTGAATAGACATATCAGTTACTGTTGCTTTATCTCAAGCTTCACCTTCATGAATCACTCATCATTTCACAACAATAAATTATTCCTTTCTTACTGTAAATACTGAATGCCTCAGCAGTGTAAGCTTTCAGTACTTATTACTTAAAGCTTTTATTGATGCCATGTGTGTACATGCAAGCATGAAGTATAGAAACTGTTTAGAATTCTTCCGGGGTCATTACTGATTGATCAGGATCTTCTGCAGATTAAAACATTTCTGGGAATTTAAGTTGCTAATGAATATTTCCCATACTTGCATAGATGAGTCGTCTTTGGAAATCACTGACATTCCAATTCTTTTCATTTTGAGACTTTAGGAAGAAGTGCTCTAGAGTGTTATAAGGAACACACTGCTCTCTGAGAAAACTCTGTCATGGTGAGGTATAACAGAAGATTAAATCACTCTTGATCCTAAAAATATCTTTTTTTTTTTTTTTTTTTTTAAATAGAGCAGAAGTTTAACTCTTAAAATGACACTTGTATTCATTTCTAGGGAGCAGTGAACTTGTGGGCATATTAATAAATTTTGGTGGCAAGTTTTCCCTATCACTTTCTGCTGTAAGACATTTCTCTTATTTGATTAACTTGTCAGCAATAAGAATGATAATGGACTTGAGAACAAATTCCGGGGGAGAGGGCAGGAACACTTCTGCTGTCATAGCATTAGTGTGTATTTGGTATTCAATTCAGTCCCACTTCTTGTGTAATGTGCATATGTGTAGTGGTATTACTTAAAAGAATATACTGCTAATACATTGTTAATTTCCTTTCTTCTTTTTTGTTTTTCAGCTTCTCAGCTCAGGATGAATATAAATAAACATATGAACACACTTTTTTCCTTATCCCACTACCTCATTGCTTTTGTTCTGAAATCTTTTTTTCTTTTGTTTCTGTAAAAGGCTTGAATCTCCAGTTTTTAGTTGGTGGCTTTTGTCGGCATTTGACTGGATATTAAGTGTATTTGAGCATACTTGTGTGTCATACATGTAAAGGGCACAAATGTTAAGGGCAAAGCACTTAATACTTGTGCATACTTTGCAATACAGACATCTCTCAGTATGTTACCTTTGTAACATTTGTTCTTTAGGTGACTTTCCTTTACTGTTTATTGCTCCTTCCTAAAGTATGGATGCATTAGAAACTTATGAAGGTAGCATTTCTACAGCGTTTGTGTAGTAGGTGTGTTAACCAGTGCTGTTTTGATAATAATGTCTGGAGGAATATGGAAAGAACGTTGTGATCCTGGGTATCATGTGTGTGTGACTATAGAGCACTTTCATTTGAGCCTTTCTTGCTAGGGACTTTACTGCTGTGATAACCTGACAGAGTCCTTTCCACTTTGGAAACTGTTTTCAAGTTCTTTGTCATTTCCACTGCTGCCAAATGAATCGAATATGAGGTGACACCTTTGAGTAGATGGCTTTTGTGTTCATCCATCAGAAATACCTGCATAGTCACTTGCCAACAGAAAGGATCAGTGGAGGGGCCCTGCTCTCAAAGTATAGGAGCAATTTAAATATATTTGTAATGAAACCTGCCAAAGTTAGGGTCTGAACTGTGGTTGTAACACTGGTTAGTAGGTTTATTGCTTTGCTATTTTCCCAAAATCCACTGTATTTCTATTTTCCTATTTCATTTTTCTACTTTTTTTAAATAAAAATGAATAATTTTTTTGAGATGCCTCATAGCACGTTGATCAAAGTTGCATCTTGCTTTTCACAGATTTGAACAAGATGTTGGTGTGTGTATGTATACCCTTTTGTTTGCACTTGTGTGTGCCTGACTCTTTGTATAAATTGTTCATAACTCTGAGTGAAAGAAGCCTATGCACTTCTGTCTTCCTGGACTGTTCTTTAACAGCTTATCTCAATGACCTAATTTAAAACATTTTGATAAATGCATCCAGTCATACAGATGTGTATGGAAAGGAATGGGAAATTTTCTGTCATAGACTGTGAGAAGTTATCTGCTATAATTACATAGCAGAATAGTGTTTTTATGAAGACCTAAAATAGAATATTTGAATTACTTTTTTTCAAAATCTAGACTATTTGCATTGATTTACATAAGAAGTTTATAGATTTTTTTTTATTTCAGTTATATTTTTAATCATTTAGATGTTGTCATTTCTCAGACTTCAGGTAATTGGGTGGCTTATACACATTTATTTATGAATGCATTTATTTATTTTTGCATTACCTTCTCCAAGCAATTGGAACAGAAGGTTGTCAGGAGTAGTCCGCATGTATTTGCCAAGGGGAAATCGCACTTGACCAACCTGGTAACCTTCTGTGATGTTATCACTGGTTGGGTAGGTGGGAGGAGAGCAGAGGATGTTGTGTGCATTAATTTCAGCAAGGTGTTTAGCACCATCTCCCAGAACAACATTGCTATGAAACTTAGAAAGTGTGGGATGGATGAGTGGACATTGAAGTGGATTGACAACTGGCTAAGTGGCGGAGCTCGGAGGGTGGTCATCAGCAGCACAGACCCTGGTTGGAGGCCTGTAACTAGTAGTGTTCCCTAGGGGCCTGTACTGGGTTGGGTCTTGTTCAACATCTTCATCAAAGTCTGGATGAAAGGATAGAATCTACCCTCAGTGAGTTTGCTGATGGTACTAAGCTGGGATGAGTGGCTGACGCACCAGAGAGCTCTGCTACCATTCAGCAAGACTTGGATAGACTGAAGAGTTGGGCAGGGAAAAACCTGATAAAGTTTAACAAGAGCAAGGGTAGAGTCTTGCACCTGGGGAAGAGTAACTGCATGCATCAGTTAGGGAAAGATTTGATGTAGAGGATCTGCAAAGAACCTGGGTGTTCTGGTGGACAGCAGGTTGGCCATGAGCCGGAAGTGAGTCCTTTTGTCCAAGAAGGCCAATGGTATCTGGGGGTGCATTAGGAAGAGTGAGGCTAACAGGCGGAGGGAGGTGATCCTCTCCTCTATTCTGTCTTGGTGAAACCACATTTACAATACTGTGTCCAGTTATGGATTCCTCAGTCTGAAAAGACAGGGATCTTGTAAGAGTCAGTGGAGGGCTACAAAGGTGATAAAGGGCCTGGAGTGTCTTCTGTATGAGGACAGGCTGAGTAACTTGAGTCTGTTCAGCCTTGGCAAAAGAAGACTGAGAGGGGATCTGGTAAAAGTTTATAAATATCTGAAAGGAGGTGGGAGGCAAATGGATGAGGCCAGGCTCTTCTTATTGGTGTGTAGCAATAGAACAAGGAGCAATGGCCTAAAATTTGATTGAAGGAGGTTCCATACAAAGATGCATAGGAACTTCTTTACAGTAAGGATTCGCAGAGCATTGGAACAGGTTGCCTGGAGAGGTTAGAGTCTCCTTCTATGGAGGTATTCAACACTCATCTGGAAGCCTCTCTGTGCAACATATTGTAGGGTACTTGCTTTAGCAGAGGAGTTGGACTCGATGATCTACTGAGGCCCCTTCCAACCCATCATTCTGTGATTTTCTTATTAACATTGCTTGAAAGTGAGGTTATCTGCTGTGCTGATGTTGTAGACGAGATGGGAAGTTATCTCAGTCTTACAATAAGAGCTGCCTGGAATGATACTAAATAAGTTTTTTTTTTTTCAATCATTTTCATTGTTGCCAAATATAAATATAAAAAGTGATAATATATCATCTCTTCTAACTTTAGGGGTTTTTATTTCTGTTTACCTAAAATTAATGCAGCATATAGGCAGTTCTTATTTAAATATTCTCAACACATGTTTTTATCAGATCTGTGTACCTAATGATGTATCCCTATTGATAAAACAAAGAACATGTGAAATGCACGCATTACAATAGTTCATCTTTAATAGTCCAACATAATAGTTAGGCTACTAAAGAGGGGTCACCTGCATATTGATATCCTTTTTGAGATCTGTAGTGCAAGTCTCTGTGGCTTGATTTGGTAATGCTCACTAGATTAATACTTGCAAAGAAGTACATTGGACTAACGTCCATGTGTCGAACAGTAATGGAGGATCCTTCTAGTGAGAAATTTGTTTAGTAGTTAACTAAATACTGGGAAAATATGAAAATTGTTCTCTGAATTACTTATTATTATGTTTATATACGAGCAATATAGAATCTAACAAAGGCTGAGAATACTTTAAGATCAAATTAATGATATTTTCCCAAAGTCTCTTTGGTGGATGTGGCAGTGGTTCTGCATGCTACTTAAACAGCTGAATATGTTCCATGGTATTGTATTCAAATTAATTAGGACATTTGTCTGATGTCACTGCAGTGCATTTCATGATACAATTGTTACTTACTTCCTATCACAACAAAGGGTAAAATGAATGAAAGAATAATCTTGGATAAATTGCTTCTAAGGTCAGATGTGTATTAAGAGCTTAAATGACTTTTTGAATTCAATGTTAATGTATCTGTTTATCTCTGTTCATTACATAGTCCCATTGTGATTTGTATTGCCAGAATATTTTGACAACCGTATAACGGTCTATACTATAAGAATGACAAATAATTAACTTTCTATATGTCTCTTCCACATTTTTTTTAAAGCAAGGTATTTCAATTACCTCATTTTTGCTTCTTGAACTTTAGTCTATTACAGGTATTGCTACTTACAATTACACTTTTTGCCTTACTGTTCTTCAGTTTCTACAATAGAAATCATACATATCATAGAAATTTGACATGAGTTAAGTTGTAGCATCCTTCTTTGCAAATAGTGTTGCTGTACTTTTGAAATCTTGCTTTTACTTCCTATGTGTTCTGAACAGTATGATTAACTTTGCCCAGTTTGTCACTCTCTGCAAACTGTTACTTTATTCTTCACTTACTATTTCTTTGACAAATATCTGGGTAATACTTCATGATTGAGATTGATAACGTGATAGTTTTTGCTAGTGCTGACACTGTGCATCTTATGCTGTAGTACACTGCGAGTGATTATTTTTGCTGAAATATAAAAACAAGATCTGCAATGTTGCAGCCCCTTTACAAGGCAAAATCTGAAGCAAAAGCTCTGTCATAGTATAAACATGACAGTCTATCTTCATGCTATAGAGAGTGTCTGGTTTTAGCTATGGACATACTAGCTTGATATCTACATCAGAGCTATTCAACTCATTTGTAGCATTTAATCGCTTTTTGGGGGGTGAAATAATCTCATTTAAGCAGATGTTTCAGGCTCCAGGCAAGGAACAGTTCTCTGGGGAAACTGCACCATGTTTGGATATAAATTGAAACACATTTCTGAAGTAGCTTATAGTTGAAGATAAGTTTAGTATGATAAAAGTTGTTTGAAATCTAATTAACACTTGAAATTTTATGGCTTGAAGTTTGTTCCAAGATTTTGGTACAAATATAGGAAAAAAAGTTAGTCTCTGTGAACCCAGACCTTCCCATTAAAATAAGAAAGCAGAGAAAGACAAATGGGAATATAAGAAGGCAGTAAAGAGATATCCACTATGCTGCTAGGTAGTAGTTTTTGCATTCTAATTCCAGCAACAATTATAAAATAGATTTACTGACGGATACTGAAGAGGAGTGAAAAAAATATTAAATAAATATTCTGGAAAAATGAAATTGCAATTGATAGTAGAATAGAATAGAATATGGGGGAGGACAGAAAGGAGAAAAGGCAAATGCGTTTTTGGAAGATGTAACAAGTGAGGACTTGTGTCATGAACAGTCGGAGAGGAATTGGCTTTCACCTCTATCAAATGAAAGATAGATGAGTTCAGGACACCCTTCTAAAGGTGTTAATATGTCAGGTTGCAGATAGCGTATGCATTTGGTTTGTTTCCTTGGTACCTACCTTACAATTTTTTAGTATGGATCTGTACAGTTTACTGTAAACTTAGGTGGTTTTTTTCTATAAGGAAATAAAGCAGAGAGGCATCCTACAACACTATGTATTGCATTCTGTGTGAAGATCTAAAATCTAAAGCCACAGCAATTAAACATAGATGCTGCTGCTGCTTTTCCTTTTTAATTCTGACAACTGAATGTTTTCCTCAGATCAGTAACATTTTTTTCCCCTATTAGCATTGAATTTATGTACATGCCTTCTTTTTATTTTTCCAGTGTTTTTTAATGAGTTGCTACAGTTCATGAAATAGAGTGAGCTGCAGTTTTGCCTGTATTGGCCCAGTCTGTGATGTTTAAAGAATAGCATTACATTACAGTAAATTAGAATCATGCTTTACTACTGTATCTTTCTTCAGTTTAAATTCAAAAGCTGCTATTTAAAAAAGAGCTAAGTGTATCAGTTAGAACATTCTGCATGTAGCTTGTTGTTGAGAAAGAATTGCAAGACTGAATGTAGTTGTGTTAGGCCCAGCCCTCTGTCAGTTTTTCCCTTTCTCGTATCAGTGATAAAGCTCATCGGCAGAAATAACGCTTATTACAATCAAGGAAACTCTTAAGTTGTACCTCAGAAAATCAGCAAATTAAAATCTTTTTTTTTCCTTTTTTTCCATGACCTGTGACTATGCAGTATTCCTAAACAAGTGCTCCAGGGATATATTTTTCTTTTTTCTCCTAGTTCCATTGTTGGCTTTTGTAGGGATTGATTTCTGCTCAAACTCTACTTCTGTGTTTCTGAAGGAGCAGTTAGTATCTTCAGTAATGAACTACTGTGGTTCCCATGGTTCCATAAAATGCATCAAGTGGATAGTATGATCTCTGTGCCTTTTTCCCTAATCCTCTGTCTTACTGACTGAATATGATTCATACTGAAACCCAGCTGTTTCTTTCTCAGTTCCCATGACAGTGCTGTGACCACACTGCCTAATGCTGCCAGGTGCATTAGAGGCAGAGAAGAGAGGAAAAATAAATTTTGTACATAGTTATTTAGAATACATTAAATTCAATCAGGATGCTGTTTTAAAGTTGTTATTTCTTGACTTCGTTCATAAAGTGTGTATTTTTCCTAATGTATATTCATAGCATTATGGATGCATAGTAAGTACAGTCCTCAGTCAATCATCTCTGTTTAAGAAAACAGCCACAAACATGCTTTTGAAAGAAAGAAAACAGGATACATTAAATTATGTCTTGATGAAAATTTTGGTTCATTTGTTCAATTTACAGATTTAGTTTTAGCATTCTGTTTTTAATATCATTATGGGAGTTACCAGACAATTCCTTAGGCATTTTAGTTAATCCTGGAAAATACAAATACCTGTAGGTGCAACAAACGATCTCAGAATGATCTTAGAAAATCCAGAAAAATTGGAAGGCATGACATTAGATAAAATGTATCAGAAACTTGAATACCTTAGATCATGATTCCTGTAGACCTCAGTTTACACTAGCAAAACAGCATAAATTTTTTATTGATATACCTTTTCTATAGTTGCTATGGCGTGAAGAATTAGTAAGCAATTTTGCACGTCTTTGTCTATGGTTAAGCTGACTAGTATGTTTGGAGATGTTTGTGGGAAAGATAGGGCGTTATACCTGCCCTCATTTACAAACTGGAAATCTAGAGTAGGTATTTATCAGTTACTGGACAGATTACTGTTGTACAGTTTTATGAAGTAATATTTTTTAATGAGAAGAAAAACAGTTATTTTCTGGAAAATTGATAACATTGCATGGCTGACAACTTTGACGCTCTTTTCTAAACAACTAACAGCACAAATGTTTACTAAGGCGTGACAGTAAAGAATCATCAAAATATCTGCTTAGTAAGAAAAAAATTGTAGTTTTTCTAATTACTGTAAGATATTTTCTTGAATTATAGAAGTTTAGTTAGGACTTTTCTCTTTATTTGTATTGCATTCTGATAATAAAGCAGGTTCTTCCCCCTTCCTTCATTCTTACTTCTTTCCTCCAAAAAAGTTCAAAACTCAGAAATGGTAAGTATTTGCTCCTCATAATGTAGAATGCAGCAGTTTCAGTGTTGGAAGGCTTTTAAAATCATGTAAGATGTTTAAAAGAATGTCCACATTTAAAAAAAAAAAAAAAAAAAAAAAAAAAGCCATTTTCCCACTTTACTTGGGTAACTACTGTAATTTTAGAAAAAACAGTTCCCGGGAATATTAAGAATTAGCGAATTTGTGGTATCCTTATAGTGTGTCTGAAGTAATTCAAAATTGATACATGCATAGGAATTACAAAAGTCTACAGGAAAAAAATGTTTCTATTCCATAGTGTCTCACCTGCAGTATGATGCATACACATAGGAGTTCATCAGCAGTTGTGCACCTGCTATTGGTGAAAGCTGTCTTGCCAGATTTGGCTTAGATGTGAATGGGAGCTGGTGATCAGCATGTTGATCAGGTTACCTCTTTTTTCCTGTTCACTCATCTGGTGTATCGTGAGGAGAGGCAGCTTAAACAGCAGAATATGTTGAGAGATTCAGTAGTAATATCAGATTTCTTCTTTCTACTGGGTTTTTATCCAACTAAGCAAGTGCTGGTTCCTCGGTAAGACGAGTAGTCAACACAAGCCTGGGCTGTTTTTAGCTCACTACAAACATCTCTTTCTGTCTTGAGTATTCTGATTACTTTAGGATTCAGATAGCTTCACCAACACCAGAATATCAACATCCTTTGACTCAAGAGTAACAATGTGAATTCTTGTCAATAATGTAAAGAAAAGAAAGCACAAGAGAATCAACCTAAATAAAATCCTTTATTAATTACTTGTACAAAAAATAGAACTTAACTCAGACTTCAACCAGCTGTTCAGCAGCAGCTGCGGAACTAATTTAAACCATTGAAAATTTCAAATTGCATCAGCCGTATCACATCCAAAAGCGAGTACAAGGAACATCACGCTTAGCATACAAATTAAAATGCCTTAGGTGGTTCACTAAAATGCTTTTGGCCAAATGACTTCCATCTCCCAAGACTCCCTCTGAAGTTCATCATACTATGTCATAATCTCTTTATATGGAAAATTCCCAGAATGCACATGTACTTGGTGCATATTAAAGGTATTTAATATCAGTAATTTGTAGAAATCAGAAGATGTTTGATGTGTAGAAGTGATGGTGCACGTGCTAAGTACACCATCAGTTAACGTTTGATTTTAAAACAATGATTAAAAAAATTAAAACATCTTTCCAAATAACTGACAGTATTATGTTCCAAATTCTAGCTCAACTTTCTACTATAATATGTGCCTGTTTTGGTGACACTTTCTAAAATGCAAAAATCAATAGATTTTCTAGTTTCCATGTAGTCAAAATTATGAAAAGTAGAGTTGAGTAGACACTGGTCTATGCACGGCATGTCTGCATTTTTTCCTTTTTATACATACCATAGGTATGTAGACTGTCTTAAATATTGACTATAACTGAAAAAAAGTACTAATAGGGATTAATAAGATGTGGCTTCCTGATCAGTCACTATCAGTGGAAGTAAGGAATGATTACATTAAAAATATGTTCCAAGACTTTGTTTAAAACTTTGTTTTTGCCTTTGTTTTCTATGTGCTAATTACATACATTAGGATTAATTGAGAACAACATTTTTTGAATGTGTAGAAGAAAAATTAACTTTACAATTTGCAAACCCTAAACCTTTCCTGTAAGATTTGTGATTTGCTGTAGACTGAATTTGTCTTTGTAATCTCTTTCCTTGCTTACTTAGAAAAGTTTTGCAGATCTCTTAAAAATAGTCTTATCCAAATAACGTGGTATTTGGCTCTCATTATCTTTATTTTGATTGTATTATTTCCTCACGTGAAAGTAGTTTAGGAAATCTTATATAAATGATATTACAGGAATTGGCTGATGATGACGTGCACTTCTGATGGCTGAATCACTCAGCAGTTTTCTCTACTTACTGTACTGTATCTTTTGTGACTGTCTTAGGGAAAATTTTTAGTTGGCTCTACTGTAAGTTACCTTCCTGAGTGGGTGAAATAACTGTGTGCTTGATTACTGAGTACTAGCCTTGGGCAATCACAAAGTATGAAATTTACCAAAAACAATGCAGGATTTTGTATTTGGGATGGTGTAATCTTGGATGTATGTACAGTCTGTGGGATGAGTGGCTGCAGTGCAGCCCTGCAGAAAGAGATCTGGGCATTTGGAGTGATGGAAAGCTCAATGAGTCATCAGTGTGCCTTGGCAAACAAAAGGACCAGCAGCATCCTGGATTGAGTTAAATGCAGTATAGTTAACTGATCAAAATAAATAATTATTCCACTATGCTCAGTGTTGGTGCAACCTCACCCCAAGCACTGTGTGTGGTTTGGGGCTCTGCAGTATAAGAAGGGTATAAAAATACTAGGCAGTGCCCAAAGAAGGGCATGAATACAGTGAAACAACTAGGTGATGATGTGACTTACAAGGAACAGTTAAAGATACTTGGTTTGTTCAGCTTACAGAAGAGATGTCTGAGGGTGAAGTGACCTCATTACTGCCTATGGAGTACAAGGGCAAGTGCTGATCTCTCTGGTGACAGTGACAGGACCTGAGGGAATGGTAGGCATCTGTGTCAGAAGAGTCAGGTTGGCATTAGGAATAGGTTCTTTAGTAAGACTGTGATACACACCTATCCAAAATTCTGCAACCTGTAAAATTAAGTGATGTTGCATCTCATACTAGTTGTTGTGAATGTAGAATATTTGGATAATTTATGTCAATTCAAGACCATAAAATGTTTTTTTTCCTTATGCTTTTCTTTACCTTAGTAAAAATGCTGATGTATTTTCTTAATGTATATAAAATTTTAAAAAGTAATGTGAATTTTATGAAGGTGGGAACACAAATAGTTTCTTTGTACATACAAAATGAAGTTAAGTATAATAGCATTTTCTAAAAGCTTCTGTAATTAGAAGCCCATCAATCTAAATTTTTGTTTTACAAGAGAAGTAAGCGCTTACTATAGGACGAAACATTAGCTAGTTAATTTTCATGGAAATGTGTATATAATGCCGTTTCCAGAGCGAAATATAGGATGTGAATTATTTTCTTCATCATTGATGTGTACAGTACTTCTCCCACAGTTATTTCAGTTGAATGTGCAAAATGGAGATCAGGGTATCAAGTTTGGCTTATTAAGGACTACTCTTGCTTTAGCCGTGTGAATCAGCCTGAGTTTCAAAACTTTCAAACGCATATTTTACACTTAATTTCTTTTATGCATGAAATTAATGCATCAACTATGCTGTTTACTTGCTCTTATGATTACAAAAGATAGAAGCAACATATAGCAGCTACTAGCCCCACTAGAGAGAAACAAATGTACTCTAAAAGAGTTTTAAATGTTGTTTTGAGCAGACAGCTTGTTCCACCTTTATAAAATAAATAAATAAATAAAAATAAAATCCTTTCTGTTCACTGAGTTGTTACACAATGAGATTGCAAGGGTAGTTTGCAAGGAGATTATTAAAATGTTTTCCTAAGTGGAAAGTTTAAAAGGAGGTGATAAGTATTTGCATTTTTCCTTATTAGGGAGTATTCTATCAAAAGAGACAGAAAAGGCTTTTCTTACTCAGGCTTTTGTTCATTTTTGTTTTGAGATGACTTACCATGAACGGCTTAGCTAGCCTAACTGCAGATAACTTATTGAAGATGGTCCTTTACTGCTAACCAGTGTAGTTCTTGCCATATTACTGAGCAAACAACAAGCTATAAAGTTCTATCCTTTGGTTCCTTGTTACTGGTGGGGGAAAAAAAATCACTCTGAGAATAGTTGAATCAAGAAGTGTCATCTCTCTGTGATTAATTTCAAAATCAGGAAGCTTGTTGGTATGGAATATTCTAGATTCATCCTGAGCATGCCATTTTTATTTCACAACAAGAGTTTGTTTTTGTTAGAAAGACTCATCTACTTTTATTTGCTAGGGATCTTCCCAAGTCATCTTCTCTCATGATTGACCTTAGGCTTAAATAACATCATTGACTAAATAAGGCCTCGTATATAAGGCGTAACTTGTCAATTAGAGTGGTAATATGACCTTTTCAATTCTGGCCAATATGAAGATCATCTAGAATCATAAATCACAGAATTCTGAAGTGTGATATCAGAAGCATAGAAAATAGAGGGAAAAAAATTGAGGAAAAAAAATTGCTAGATTATAGTGATATTTTGTTATAGGTAATTTGTTATGTCAGGAGAATTGTTCTAGTGCTGCTTAAAAATGAAGTGCGTGATGGTACAGGTCTGTCGTGTTCTTGTAATCTATCTTAATACGTTTTTCTTTTATCTTTCACATCTGTTTTTATCTGCTAGTCTAAAGAAACTGAGTGGTAGTAACAGAATTCAGTCATGACGTGGGAGCTGATAGAAAATTATCCTAGCCTTAAGCTACTTCCTGAAATTATCCAACTTTTTGTGTGAGCATCCCTACAAGAATTTTCAGCACTCTGGGGAAACCACAGGGAAACACCCTGTCAGCCAGCTGTATAACTTAGGTACCTTTGGACAGGATTAACATACAAGGTTCTCTGTACTGTTTTCTTCTCCTGTTGTTTCTTGAGCCAGGTGTTCTGACAGAAAACTGGAAGTCATTGAGCTATTCTTCAAGTGCCTGCTCCAGAAGACAGAAGTAAAATCACAGTAATTCCTTACTGAGAAGTGAGCATTATACAATATAGCAAAATTAGAGAGCTTTTGGCAGTACATGAATTAAACCATCACATCAAGTCATTGTCCAGGTGCTGTTTGCTTTGGTGGCAGTGTCAGAGTTCTTGGCACATATGACTGAACATTGTTTAGTTTCTTGAAATGATCTTTGTTTCTGTACTTTTTTTATACTAATCTTTTTCATAACTACAAAGATAGTGTTTTGACTGATGAGTTTAAGCATTTTGAATATACACAGGATAGCGAGTTACTGTATTTGAGAAATGCTGCCTACGACAATATGAATGTGATACTGCCTGAAAATATCAGACTAAAGCAATAGCAACACCTGCTTCTCCCTGAGCATTTCTTCTACTGTTGCAATGTTCATAGAATCATAGACTCATGGAATGGTTTGGGTTGGAAGGGAAATTTAAGATCATCTTGTTCCAAACTCCCTGCTATGGGCCCCTGCTTCCTACTAGACCAGGTTGCTCAAAGCCCCATCCAGCCTGGCTTTGAATATCTCCAAGTCGGGAGCTTCCACAGCCTCACTGGGCAACCTGTGCCAGTGTCTCAGCTGGAACAGAAATTCAGTAAAGGTTTTATTCCTAGTATCTAGTATAAATCTACCCTTTTCCAGTTTAAAGCCATTTCCCCTTGTCCCGTCTCTAACTGCCATTATAAAAAATTATTTACAATGCCCTTTATAAGAAGTACATATAAAAATTGTTGTTCAATCTAGTTGCTTTGTCTGATGGATCTTGTAACTACTAGTTGAGCTTATATTAGTGGCTGCAGGTTGTGACTTTACATTTAATTGCAAGTTAGTGTGGTGTTCAAATGCAGAACTAGATAAAATTTGACCAAAGGCTGTGCATAAAGGTCAGTCCTTTGTATTTGCATGTGATGAGAATGTACTGTTGCCTAATAAGTATTTAGGAGGCAGAGGTGGTTAACATAAAAGCTTACAGGTTCAAAAAGGAAGATACTAATGCATATGTTGGATAGGCAAAGCTAATCAGAATTTGTATTTCTACATTTATAGATAGTTTTGTTTGAAAAATTATGATTCAATATTAAGTAGTACAGCCATCCTTATGGTATGATAAGCAGTGGTAATTTCAGACCAATGAAACGATGAAATTACTTGGCCAAACTGGAGAGATTTATCTCAAGTGAACCATGACAGAAAAACTGAACTTAGCATAATTAATGTGCTCTGAAGAAAGACTCTGAGAATGTTCACAACTCTTCGTCAAGCTGTTACTGTATGCAAGGAAAGTTTTGTCTGGTACCTGTGACTGTATATATTGAATATCTTCACAGGCAGTGTTTTGGTATTTGAGGGTTTTGATTTAAAAATGTATAACACTCTTGCATCCAGACAAGGGCTAGGATTTGCTTGGCGCTATACAAAAAGAGGAATACAATACCTTCTGTGATACAAAGAACTTTCCTTGATCAGTAACTGGACAGGCTGCAGGTGAACAGGCAAGGAAAAGGAGATTTTGAGAGGTGTGAGGAGGAGTAAATGTTCCTGAATATAGAAGAGGAAAAAGATGTAACAAACAGATAAGGGTACTTTGCATGCTTATGGTCACTGAACCAATATTTTTCTGTTTGATTGATTTGTTAGCACTTGATATTTTTTATTTTTGTGGGGTTTTTTTTTTTTTTTTTTTTTTTTTGTTAACTACAGAGCATTTGCCTGAATTATCTTTGCTTAGGTTAGTCCTTCAGTTGCTTTTATTTAATGTGGAAATATTTACTTATTCCTTATCATAGGAATATAGTACTGGAAGGAATTGAAGCCATTGAATCCATTTGCATTTGAAGTTTAGAATGAAAATTCTAAAGCTAGCTATATCTTTTTCCTTGCTAGGTTCTACCATCCTTTTGTCTAGCAATTTGAAACTTATTTCAGCTTTTCAGCTTAAATGTATTTATGTATTACATTTTTTTTCTTGTGTACCAACACTGTGACCCATCAATGTATTTGTAAGGAATAATTCTACTCCCCCTCAGGTATGGCTTTGTTGGAATAAACAATCTGACTTTGTGATCAAATTCAATAGCAGGAATGCAGTTTCAAAGAATTTGAAAGACTAAATACAAATTTATCTTTTTTTCATATACATGCATTTTAAACCATACACTACAGTTTACTTTTTACTTCTATAGAAAAAAAAAGATTCAATTAGAATGATGTAGTCTTGCACATGACACTTCCTTACAGTTCCTAGACAAAAATCAGAAAGTCTTTGGGTGAAATATAGAATAACCCTAGTTTGAGGGGACCCAGAAGTATTACCAGGTTCAAATCCTAGCTCCATGCAGGATCACCCAAAAAACAAATCATATTTCTTGCCCAAACATTTTTTGAGCTCTAATAGGCTTGGTGCATTGAATACTACCTGTGCAAACTCTTGCAGGACTGAACCACTCTTTCAGAGAAGTGATAAAGCCTCTAAAAACCATACCCTCAATTTTCCACTTGCAGGTAGAATTTAAGTGACCTAATAGAGCCTGAAAGTGGTGCACTGTCATTTATTTAGCTGCCTGTGTTCTTCCAACAAATGTTTCAAAATGCTGTAATTTTTTTTCCTATGGGAGTCTTAGCTCCATGGCAACCGTATCCAGTTTAACTCTTATGGAATCCTGTGACCATACAGGAAACACTCCCTCTTATCTAATGATTAGATCTATTTCTGTCCCTTCTTAGCTATATGCTTTTCCTTTAACCTCTTCCTCTAAGCAAGGTTTTTGTCAAGTATAAATATAATTGACCCTCCGATATACGATGTCATTAATTCAGAATAATTCTTCATGTTTTCCTCCTGAGCAAGCAGAAGAAAACATTGTAAGGACAAAGGAATGTTAAGATGATGACTCAAGTGCAGTCTCATAATGTGCAGGAACAGTACTATTGCCACCTTTGAAGTTCAGGACACCAGTAACATACTGTGATGAGTATGAAAATATTCTTGCATGAAGTGATGTTGAAATAATTCCAACCTTTAGAAGAGGAACAGTACTGTGGCAAAAATAATCCATAGTATAACAGATTTTGAAGGTGGAAGATGACATTATGAAATTCATTCTAAGCAGAAGTCTCACATTCAGAATTGACACGATATTTGCAAGCAGTTTTACACCCTAATAGATGAAAAACAAAATAACTTCTTTTACTTTACTTAGCATGAAGCTTCCGAAAGAACGCTTTAAGAGAATTTATATTTTCGGATATGAGTGGTAATTTTTAGAGTGTAAGAGAATGGGGACAGTAGGGGGGAACACGTGACTGATTTTGAAAATGTTATCAATGTATGCAAAACAATGTACTGTGAAAAAAATCAGAACAACAATTCTATTATCATTATCAAAGCTTAGAATTAGCAAGCTGTCATCTCTGGGGGGGGGGGGAGCTCACAAGAAAGACTGGTGGCAGAGCAGCCCTGCAGAAAGGAATCTTGAGGGACTGATCCCCAGCAGGTTGAATGTGAGCCAGAAGTGTGCCCTGGCAGCCAAGGTGCAAACTGCTCCTTGTGGTACGTTATGCACAGCACAGCCAACTGGTCAGAAGAGGTGATTCTCCCACTATGTTTAGTGTGGTACAGCTTCACCTTGAATATTGTGTTCTCTACAACTTACTAAGGATGGGATGGATGCAGACTATTTAATGGTAATGACACTAAATCTATAGACATGATGTGACCTTTCTGGCAGGATGCAGCAAGTATTTCACTTTTCTTTTTATCACTATTGGTAATTAGAATGGCTTACCTATAAGGTTTCAATATACTTTGAGAAATTAAATGTCCAAAAATTAGTAGTAGTCATTTGATTAAACTGTACCTTTAATGATGCATAGGCCCATGTCCAGGCAGCTTTTGAAGATCAACAAGGAGTAGACTCCACAGTCTCTGGACGTCAGCCTCTTGCCAGTTCTCTGTCACACATACAATGAATAGATGTTTCCTAGTGTTCCAGGTTGTGCCATCACATCTTGTCATGGAAATGGTGATAGTGTTTAGTGGAAAATAGTTTTCAAAATGTAGACTTTTTTTTTTTTATCAGATATTGCTTGAGATGAATACTTTTCTTTTTTTAAGATCTCATAAATCTACAGAGAAGTAATCATGTAGGACAGCTAATATGGTTGCAATTTTTAGTCTTTTCCATGAATGAAAGTACGAAAAGGTTAATGTATTTCATTTGCTTAATATTAAAAGTGTCTTGTTTTTTAACTTGAGTATTCATTAATTATTGGTCCTATATACTTCTTGTACATTTGTCTGCTGTGTTTATAATTCAATTGTTACTTGACTTCTTGTGCCTGTGAAGGAAATACTATTCCAAGCAATTAGCTTAGGCTTGTCCTTAGGGTTTTATCAGAGCAATCGCACTCACAAATCTCATCTTGCTAAAGGTCTGTAAAGATAACGTGTTGCCTACTACGGTGATCTGAACTTTCTGTTTTTGCTTTTTCCCATCTGAAATGTATTGACTGAGAGCATGAGTAGTCAGCCTTTAACAGATAACTGAAAAGGGAAGAAGGCTGCTTGTAACTGTGTGCTTAATCCCAACATGTTTAAGCACGCTGTGCTTTAAAGTGCTTGACAGAAGAGGAGGTGGGAAGAGCTCTAAACAGTTGTAAGCATAATTGTAGTTTTCCTGGTGCATTCCTATAAGAAAAACATGTCTCTTACAAGATATTCACTTATTTACTAAATAATCAAATAAAGCTGGAAGGTTTTTTCTTTTTCTATCTATCCTTCTGTCTCATATTTCTGCATAAATGTTTTATCTTTTTTCCTGAAGAGAAAAAAAAGAAATGATGAAGAGATCTTCAAGCACCCAAAAATATATATATGCATGCTGGTAAAAACTGGCTGTGTATATGTGAAGACAAAATTTTAACAAGGTTGCACTTTGCCTTTTTATTGTGGATTTAGAATAGCTTTTGGTGGATGTTCAAAAACATTTTGGAATACAGAGTGCATTATTTACTGACTGCTGAGAAGGAAGAATAAGGGTAATGCAGCTTGCTGGCATTACATCAGATAATTTCTGCTTTGCTAATATCGTTGTAATATCTTCTGTAACTCTAGGCAGAATAGGCAGATAATTTTGTTATGTGTGGATTTTTATTTTATTTTTATTTGTTAACACTTTAAATATCCAGCCAGTTATAAGTCATGGTTACATTCTTGGCTGCCAAGAGGGACAGGACTATTACCACTTGCAATTAATTTCTCTTATTGTTGATTTTACAGTAAGAACTTTGTGTTGTAAGTAACGTTAGAATAATACATTAGTAGTTTTGTTGAACAGGAATAAGCAGAGTGGTCCTGAAAATAACGTTTAGAAGATTTAAAGGAGACATGTAGAAAAGATCTTTTTTTTTTTTTTTTTTTTTTTTTCTGAAAGCTACACTCAATTCATTCTACTGATACTGAACAATTGTACTTATGCAGGAATCACAGTGAATCTTGCAGCTATATTGTCTGACGCCATCTTTACTCATCTTCAACCTCCTGGTTGGTTTAGTTCTGAAGAGTTAAAATGAGATGGTGATGTGATATGAAGATTAAATTAAAAAAAAAAAAAAAAAAAAAAAGTTTCAGCAGAGCAAGGAAATTCATTAATCCAGGCCAAGGTGTGAAAGGAAGCAAGTACCATGTTTTTCATCAGGGCAGAGGTGATGCCAGGTGCATTAGTTTGAAAAGATTTTCTCCATGCTGCTGTTTTGTGATTATTTACATCATTTGTCATCTACTTTGAGCTTGTTTGTGTTTGCTGCTATGTTCTTTCTATGTAACTTATCAAAACAGGTGATTTTTTTGTGTGCTCTAATTTTTATCCTCTCGTTACTCTCAATGAATTGCTCTATGGCTGATATTTTTAAGCATACTAGTCTTTGCATGGAATAGAAGGCATAAAAATAGAAAATCAGGAAAATACGCATAGTAAAATACTGTGTGCAAGGGTATATTAAAAACACAGCAGCTGTAGAGGCTGTCATTTTCATATCTTTATCATTCTAGATTTAGTAACATCTCAGTGTTGCAAACATGAGTCACAAAGGATAGATTGCTCACCAATAACCATACTAGCCACTTTAGTGCTTGTTTATTTCCAAGCATTTGAGCTTGTCCGGTCTCAACTGTACTAGAGCTTGTCCTCACACACTGTCTAGCTTCAGACACTTGATTTTGTACTGAATTTTTTTGAACTATTTTATCTAAGTTATAGTAAGTGTTCTGCTGTGCGTTTCTTTGCTAGGTTTCCTGATGTTAATCTCAAACAAGACTGGTAGAACAAATGACAGAACATAATTATTTCCTAAAAACTATATATGAGAGACACTACTTTTTTTACAGCTGCCTTTCTCTTAAGAGTGGTGGAGTTAGGAGTAGACTGAACAAAATGAAAAAGGAGAGAGATTTTTCCTTTCCTGAACCATTGAACTTGGTGGAATGGGAAGTTTCTATTAGTGTGATGCATCAGTAACTTGGAAATAACATGCAGCTGAGAGACTACCTTTTAGGTAGTAACTTGTGAAAGGAATACTTCTAAGTGGTGCAACAACCAAGGCCTCACTGAGAAAGGAAAAAAAAAAACCTTTGTCAATGGTTAGATTTGCAATCAGTCAAAAAGTAAATGACATAGATAAATAAACAAGATACACAGGTACAAAATGGACAGGAAGAACTTGTTTATATTTCTGTGTTTAAGCCGTTTGGTCTTCCCTCATCTCTTTATTTTTCTTTCTACGTAATTATTACTTGAAATCTCAGGTTTTAAGAAGATAAGTTTATTTGTCTATATGTGTGTAAATATTTGCGTTTTTCATATATCTGTTTATAAATATATTAAATATTTATATAAGTTTACATATTTAGGTATTTAAGTATATCTATAGAGAGAGAGATAAGAGAAGTGCAACTGAGGTCATCTACATGAACTTGTGCAAAGTGATTGATTTTTTCCAGTATGACATTCTTGTCTCTAGAGACATGGATTTTAATGGATGTTCTGCTCCATGGATAAGAAATTTGCTGGGTGAAGTATGTCGATCATATGCTGCGTGCTGTAAATCCTGTAGCTTTTCCTACTGTATGAAGTGTTTTTCAAGAATTGCAACTGTTCTAACTAGTGTTCAGCATAATATAGAGTCTCCTTTAAGTCATTTCTTTCCACAAGTAGCACTGAATCTTTTTCCTTCACTTAAAACAAGAACTAATACTGATGTTTTCATCTTACTCTTAGAGTAGGTTGAATCTTATCTAGAACTGTTCATAATTGCTGAGAAGTTGGACAGAAATAATATGGAGGATGTACAGTAAATTCAGGGAAGTCTCATATGTAAGAAATAAGAAAGATGTTGCAGAGTAATATAGGCAGGAATGTATTTTGCTGCAGGGAATGTGGTCTAAATCTTAAGGGCGTATCATGGCTTCAAGACTGTATCCAACTCCTGGTTGGGGAGCTTTAATTGGCTACAAATCTTCACCTTTCTTGGATATCAGCAGCAACTCTAAATATTTGGAAAAGTCATCCCGGTCTGTTTACTTTTTCCCTTGAGAAACAGTCATTTGAGTCTTGAATTAGACACAGTCTATTAACCAAAATGCTAACCAGTGTTCCTGCGTTGAAAAGCCAAAGAAGTTTAATTTGTGTGGACTAATGTTTATGCTTTCCCTGAAAGTAATTTCTGGCATAACTTAGACCCAATAAAACTTGTCCTAAATAAATATCTCAGTAGAATTCTATACCACTTTTTGTTAAGAAACTGTATGCTTAGCAAATCTAGATCCGATTGACTGATATGCCATGTCTTTGAATGTCATGTGAAATTCTTTGATGTATGTTTACTGTTAGGTAGAATCAAGTAGAAAATAATCAAGTAGAAAATACATGCAGAATAATGTTTCCAGTCTCACTTGACTGGGATATGGCAATTAATGCACATGGGCTTTTTAGGAAGGAGAAACAAGGAGGAAAAGAGGGGAAGCAGCCTGTTATGAGACAGAGCAGTGGGAATGCATGGTGCTGTGCTTTTGAACAGGGGTGAGCCAGTTCTATTTATGGGTTAGGATTAATGGACCAACTGAGGTGTGTGGTAATGTAGTGGTGTGTCTTACAGACTGCCTGATTAGGAAGAGGAGAGGTTGTTCAGAGGACTCACAAGATGAAACCTTTAGATTGTAGGCCATGACTTTTCCTGAAGACCTACTACTGCTGGAAATGCAACATAGTAAGGCACAAGCAATTCAGGAGGTTTCTGAAGTTTGTTGATTACATGGACAATAGATGAGTTAGTGGCAGGAGGTGCTCTGCTGAACCTGATACTTTCCTGTGAGGAATTACTAGTCAGGAGCTTGAAAGCCAGTGATAGCCTTGATTGTTGTTACTATGAGATAGTAGAACTGAGGATTCTGAGAGGAGGGAAGAGACAAAAGCAGGATCACAATCCTGGGATTGTCTCTGTGCAGGTCCCTCTTGGAAGAATATACCAGAGAACTGGTTGATTTTTAGAGGAGTGTATCTTCCATTAGTAGGATCAAACCATTTCCAATGTGCAAAATCTTGAGCAAAAATGACAGAAGACTTGCCTGGATGAAGAACAAGCTCCTGACAAAGCTTCAACAGAAGAAAAAATAAAAGTGCAGGAGGTAGAAGCAGAAACAGGTGACTAGGGTGGGTGTCCAGGTGACCATTCAGGGATGTAGTTAGTGTAGCCAAAGCCTGTCTGGAGATTAATCTGTTGAGGAGCTGAAAGGGTGACGGGGAAGTTTCTTCAAATGAGTACCAGCAGCAAAAGGAAATCCAAGGAAACTGTGGACCCTGTGCTTTATGTCACCAAATCACTTGAAAAAAGGACTTAAAAAAAGTCTTGTTTCTGGGTGCTTTCTTCCTCAGTCTTTACTGAAGATGTTCAAAATCTCACTGGTGATATCCTTGAGTATCCATCTCTTCTTGATTTTGCTTTGAACCCTAGATAGGATTAGACAGTCTCTGCATGTCATGTCCAATCTCAATATCATTTCATGTGATCATATGATAAAAATCTATGAAGTCCAAACTTAAGTTTTATCTCTCTTATTCACTAGCAAATGTAATGACTGATTTTGAGCCTTGTGAAGAGATTTACACATGTGAACACTGATAACCCATTTTTTGGCATAGAAACAATGAAAAATACAGTCATACTGAGATTTCTTTAGAAATCAAGCCAATTAGAAAATTAAATGCACTTCTCTTTGTCAGGTCAACCATCTAATTAATGAGGGAAAAGAATGTTCATTATGCTTTGTAACATCAATTAGATAGACAGTGAGAAATATTTGTCTTAATTTTATGAAAAGTCATTCTATTCACATTAGTTACAGTCACTCTCAGTTATAGATCCATTACAACAAGAGCATGGTTTACATAAAATGTCTGTGGCTAAAATGTAAAAATATGTTTCTAATCTAATGAGTTTGTTGGAGAGCGCTGACTTAACTGTCGTTCTTTTTAATGCTGCTATTGATTGCAGATTTCTGGTTATTGGAGCAGTGATAACTGCAAGACATCTAGAAAATTATTGTCCAAGGGAGGCAGCCATGTAGATGTTTGTTGCTGTTTTTATTTTAATGAGTATATTTACAATGGCCATATGATTGGTGTACATTTTTTTGTGCCCTGTCCCAGCTAGAACTTTTCTTAATTATGACTGTACTGCTTTCTATAGTCTGTCTTGAGAAATACTTGTAAATACTTGGCATGTGATGGATAGCAGGTGAACGAGCTTTAATATTCATATTTTGTTTCTGTCATCTTTTCAATGATATTCTTTTGTTTTTCATATATTTTATAAACAGGCTGGTAAAAATGTCTGTTCTTCAAATCCTGCTTCAAGGATTTCTTCTGGAATGTTACCTGCATCTGATGCTTTTTCTCTTTTAAACTGTAGCAAATGTAGAGGATTACTGAATATAGGGAATTTTTTCTTAAAATAGTCACTGTAAGTATCTGATACTTGACTTCCTACATTTCTTCATAAACTGTGATGTTCAATAAACATCTGAGATATTTACGGTTAATGTCTTAAAGATAAGTGATCATGTATACAGAACATGCCATTTAAAGAATACGGCAAGTGCTGTGCATGCCCATTCTCATTTGAAATAGATATGACCTAAATGTTTGTTGCTATTGGTATATTTACTAATTCAGTAATGGTCATGCATTAGGATTCCAAAAGGCTGATAGCTTCTATCTGGATTCCTTCTTAGTTTCGGGTACCAAGTTTTTTAAAATTGGTTCATATGTAATTGATACAAGGCAGTGGCTATTCCATTAATGTTTCTGAGCATCTGTTACACAGAAAAAATGTATAAATGAAGCCACGAAGATTGAACTTAATATACCAGAATTTTCCTCATCTACATTCTAATTCCAGTTGCCAGCTAATTGCTGAAAAAGAAGTAAATTTATTGTAATGGATGTAAAAGAAATGGGAAAAGCAAGCAAAATGTTATTGCATGAGTACATACATTTCTTGTATTCACGTTTTCTCTCCAGAAGAATGCTCCCTCCATTCAAAGGAACTAATACATCTTATTATTTCTTAATTCACTCATATAATGTTACATCGAATGTCATGACTCTCAGAGGTGCAAAATATCCGAATCCCAAGACTATGATTAAGTAACATTGATGTAGTAAAGCAGGATACACACTTCTTTTCTGATAACACTTCATTGATCATCATTAAGCATACTGATTTTTTAGTCAATTTGCCCTTTTAAGAATTAACACGTGCTTAAAGTCATTTCATTTTTGAAAGCAGGGCAAGATTTAGTCTAATAGGAGAGGATATACTTCATTTTGCCATGGATTTACATAAAGTCATTGATATGACTTGTATGACTGTTTTAGCTCTGTTAAAAAGCTGCCTTCCTTGCAGTATAAATTTGAAGAGGTAATTCTTAATATTTTGCACTTATCACTTATGACAGAAAATGCATAAATATTTTGGATGTCATTTACAGTGTTGCTACTCATTGTGGTTTACTGACACCGTCCCATGATTTTCCATGAAGAATTGAAAAAAATGTAGTCGTACAAATAAAAGGAAGGCATCAAACTGTAAATACCTCATTGGCAAGCCTTTTTGAAATACTGAAAAATGAAGCAAAATGGTTAATAGTGAAATACTTTGTAAGACTCTTTGTATATTAGAACTAATGAAGAGGGGGGGTTTTATAGAAAAAAAAAAAAATTAGAGGGGAAAAAAAAAGGTGTAGGAAACAGATAATGCACCACAGTAGAAACTCAAGTTACTTCATATATATATGTGTATCAACCTTGTTGTCCTTGCCTATCTGTAGTACCTGTTGGAGATGCTTGCAAATTTGCAAAGAATGGGTATACTTAACAAAATATAGAGCAATTATAGTGAAATTAGTCCAGAAGATATCCAAATAGTCCTTTTTTTTCCTTAGGCAATGGCTCTCACATTCCATTTTCTAAAGCATTTCATTCAGAAATATTAACAGAAGTGTAAAGGTGTACATTTTAATTTTACTGGTGTCTGATGACTTGCTTATTCTGCTTTGCTGATGACCTGATATAAGATCTGGAAGTATGTTCCAGAGTTGAGATCAGGCTTTGATCCAGCCACTGCTGACGGAGTAGACTGACAACCTCTGCTCTATTTTTAAAGTCTCCTGAGAACTGTCAGATGGCGTTTCATGAATTTCCATCAAATAACTGCTGTCATCATAAAGATCCATGTGTAGCGAACTGACTGCATTTACTAGGGGGAATTTGTGCACTTATTGAGGGAGGAAAGGCTTTTAAGTTTATAAAAAAGAAGTTGAAAACAACTGGTTACAAGTACTGGAAGTGTGCTGAGAATCCAGCTGCTCACTAGTACCACTGGTTTAAGGTTTGTCCTGGTGGCTGATTTTCATAATTTGCTTTCTGTTTTGTGATGACTTAGAACATGATAGTCGTGCCTAAGTACCCCTTTATTACGTGATAGGCAAACACTGTGTGACTTACCACATAGCGTTTGCCAGACAGGTTGTATAGAGATGTCAAAAGCAAAGAAAAGCCTATAATATATTTACGTGACCTCCTCCTAATTCAACAGCTTAGCCATAATTTCTCTATTTTGGGACCGAAATATTTGTGTGGCATGCATTTCTTGGAGATCCCAAAGAAATGTTAATTATATTGCAGCAAAGCTGTATAAACATGGCAAGAATGAAAAATATCACATGGACTTTTTTGTTTCATAAACTTTGCTTGAGTGCTTGAGTTTAAGTACATTTTATTTCTAATATTAGTTTACATAGTAAGTAAATGATCAGTTACTGGGAAATAGATTTTCAATTCTGTAAGTGAATATTATCAAAAAGTGTCCTAGCAGTTTGGCAAAATGTAACTGCTGTAACTTGTGAACAAAACTGAAAGTTCTGGAAACAGAAAACATCTGTTTTACTGATATGCTTGTGAGATAAAAAAGTGAATGACAGTGTGGAAAGTGTTTGAGAATTCTATTTTGAAGTATGCTTCTTCCACTTTTGAGGAAGCAAAGTTCTTCCTTTTTTTTCAATGTGTAACCTTTAAAATAAAAAAATGGAGAAGTATGCAAAGCATGCCATTGGAAATATAGATATAACATCTAAATGGATATTTGGCTAAAGTTAACACTAGCAGCAAAGGTGAAAAAACCCCAATATCGTATCATTAATTTTGAAACTGCGAATTGAACTCTGATAAGGACCATTAGAAAGTAATAACCATGAAAGATTATAAAATTAGACTGTGGCATGTGGAAAATTTTCCACTATAATGCATTTTATAATGCTGCAGTGTGAGCCTGTTTAACCAGTTAAACAGGATGAAGTCTTACCAGTTCTCTAAACCATTTAAGAACAATCCAGGTGCTCAGCAGAAGTACATTTCAGTTTATGGCATTCTTCGTAAGTCAGTAGCATGCAAACATTCAGACAAAGTTTTACAAGAACAGGCAATTATGAATGTACATCAGTAGATATGAGATTAATTTAAGAATCGTAACTATTTCTTAGATGTTGTCTGTCAAAATCTGACCTTATTAAAGCTTTAAGCCCTTAATTGTTTTCCACAAGAAGGGAAATTATGGAACTATTAAAGACTTAACCTTGAAGACTTTTAAGTGAAAAATATTTCTTATGTTTCTTCTTTGCTACATTTCATGTCAAATGCTTTGGTCTCTCTTTGTGCGTATGTGTATATACTATACATGAAATCTGAGTTGGACGCACTATTTTTTTTCCCCCAACTTCTTGAAGTCGTACGAAAACTGTTCAGAAGTGAAATATCTTTTAATCACCCTTGTACCTAGTGAATGTGGAAACTGCTGAGCAAAAGGCTTTTCTAAACCAATGTCAACCCAGATACTGACCTCAGCTATGGACTCTAACAAATATTCTAAAGCATGTTTGAGTGTACAGTAGACAAGCAAGATTACATAAAGATTATGGGATATTAGAAAAGCTGAGCTTTAAGAGACCTATATATTCCCTTATCAAAGAAAAGTCAGACCATACCCAGGTGACAGTACATCCACAGATGTTGATATAACCTGTTTTTTGAACAAACTTCTTTCCCTACCCAGGGTCAGTTTTAGCACTGATATCCTCATGCTTTTCTAATAACCAGCCTGTATCTTGCTACAGTCTTTTATACTAGTAATTCTATCTTGCACATGAGAAACATAGTATTCTCTATGATGTTGGCATAGCTATTTATATGTTTATAAACTTTTTATCATACCCCTAATTATTTTTCTTTTATTTAATTAAACCACAGAATCACTGAGGTTGAACAGGACACTACAGCATGTTAGTCATTGTCCATTTACATTTTAAGCAGGGTACTCTATAACCAGTCTGTGCAACCTGCTCTACTGTTTGACTGTGCTCACATTCATATTTACTGATTATTTTTCTTTTAAGTGTGACTGTTGTCCTTATACCATATATGCTGATAACAGCCCCCAAAGCTGGCTTGGGTAAACAGTCCTGTTTTTCTTAGCTGCTCTTTTTATTAGTTAGTCCAAATAGTTGCACATGAAATTCTGGTTACCATGTCTTTTAAAAAACCCAAAATATTAGAATGGGAAAAGATTCAAGGAAAGGTCAGAATGGGTGATTAGATGAGGAACAACTGTCTAGGCTAAGACTTTTCTGCCTGCGAAAGACAGGCTGTGTGTGACATGAAGATAATTTTCATCAACTATTGTGGTGCAGGAGCTTTCTGCTATTGAATAGAGCTAGTAGAAACTCCCCTCAAAACAAAAAGGAATTCAGTTTTTCTATAGCTGAGTTGAGAAGGTTGTCAACTTGAATTCTATATAGAAGAAGGGGAAACTGAACAGGCAGAGTTCTGATGGAAGGACTAGCCACTTAATGTTCATAAGCCATACTCGGGGCTGAAAAATTTCCTGTCCTGAAAATGATGGTATTCATCCACCTTGAATTTAGGAGAAAGTTTTTCACGCAAAGGGTGGTGACGCACTGGAACAGGCTGCCCAAGGAGGTTGTGGGTGCCCATCCCTGGAGGCATTCAAGGCCAGGCTGGATGTGGCTCTGCGCAGCCTGGTCTGGTGGTTGATGGCCCTGACCATGGCAGGGTGGCTGAAACTAGGTGATCACTGTGGTCCTTTTCCACCCAGGCCATTCTATGAATCCTAGGTAATTGCATAAAAATCATAAGCAGCATAATCTTGCCACCAGATTCCATTCCTTGAAGTTCTTGCCCCTAACAGGCGCAATGCAGTCTAGATTTTAGCAAAATTAAGTTGCTAACCTCTACCAAGTGTTACATTCCAGCAGGCATTTGTGCATTCCTCTATTGTAATTTCAGCCATGCCTCACTCCCCCTGCTTAAGATTCTTCTAATTTAGTCAAGTTCAGGAGAGTTGGAGGTGAGTTTTTTGTTGTTTATTTTGTTTCTTTTTTTTTTTCTTTTTGTGTGTGTGTGCATGTTTTATTTTTTTCTGGGAGAAGAAAATCCAGATTCATATCCTAGGGGCAGCACTCTTGTTCAAGTTCCAGCTTGAAAATAGCAAGAGTCTTTTGTCTCTCAAATAGAAGACTGAGATTATTTTTTAAAAGGGCCAAAGACTGTGTTTTCTATGTTGGATTTTTAGAAATGACAGAGAACCTATTTTTACAATAGCTATGCACTCTATCTTTTGCATTTTGGACTAGGTTCTGCAGAAAATGCAAGTGCTTGGAGACAACTTTGCAGTGAGACCATTGAACTTATGAAAGGAAGTGTTGGGCACTGATGAATTTTTCAACCCCATCTCCTGTAACAGTTGGAGCATTTTCAGCTCTGACTGTAATTCCTTATTTGGTGAGAAGAACGCAGCAGTTTTAGAAGGAAGTTTCTGGTGAATTATATGTGTTCTCCAAGATCATTCCTGAAAACAGGGAATGAATGCAGTCCCATGGAGAAAGTATTCTCTAGCTAGTGCTCAAATGTTAATCAGCATGTTTGCTTGTATCTGCCTATGGTTTGTGATACAGTAAGGTGAATACGAGTAGGTTGTTTTCTATCAAGAGGGAAGATGGCTCTGCATTTTGATTGTGAGCAGTTTTTGCAATAGTGATCTCTAGTCAGCAAGTGTAACAGTGTTGTGGTAGTCAGGGCTGTGAAGGGCATCAACTTCGTGTAGGATTGCTTTGAGGCTTGTTTGCTTTTTTTTTTTTTTTAAAAAAAACCCTTTTAAATAGTAATATACAATTCCTTATGGAAGAATATATGTTATATATGGAGATATATATATAATATTATCAAATAAAAATTTTCCATGGTTGTAGAGAGCATACTTTTGAGCAGTTCCACAGTAGCTTTGTCTTTGAGTTAGTGGTTCATGTGCTTGAAGATTTATATGCAGCTGTGAGTAAAATATAAGAAAAATATGCATACTTCTTTTGCTAAGCAGCTACTTACTGGAATTTGCAGGTTTTAACAACAAAGCTGATTGTGTTTCTGCAGGTGTTTTTAGTGTCATGTCAATGTTATGAGTTCATTTTAGTACTGAGTATGGTAGAGAACAGTAAATCTGTTGTTGAATTAGTAGGTAACAAATGTTTTTCTAGCAAAATTTGAACGTTTTATACAAAAATGTAGATGTGCAAGCATGTGTTTAAGATGTTGATGGTTTTGTGCTACTTAATGCGACACAGAAGTTTGTTGTTGAATGCAGCTTCTATACCAACTTAAACATATTATCTGAGTGATTATAATTCTTGAATATTGGATATATATGCTACGTAAATAAAGAAGCAATTTCAGCAGCCATAAAAGTACCTTTATTCTCAAATCTAGAGTTAAAAAACTATTGAAATAAGCAGAAGCAAAGTCATGCCTGCAGTGCATCAATTCTTGATCACTGACTCATTTTGCCGCAAGTGAAGTCATCGATTTAATTAAAATCAATTTTATATGTTTTGGCTAATTACCACATGACAACACTCTAAATTTAAGTTTACCATTATTATAAAATCTGAGGAGAAAGGTGGCCTGAAACCTGAGATTAAATACTATCTGGTAATGAATCACTGAGCTGTGGCTCAATTAAAAAAATAAAGCTTTTTTTTTTTTTAATTTTTATTTTTTTTACTAATTATGTGGATTGCATGCTTCTTAATGCATTGCTGTTGAAGTGCACCCTCAGTAAGTCTGCAGACGATACCAAGTTGGGAGGGAGTATTGATCTGCATTATGGAGGGACCTGGATAGACTGGATCTATGGGCCAAGGTAAACTGTATGAGTTTCAATAGTGCCAAGTGCCAAGCCCTGCATTCTGATCACAACAACCCCAAGCAACCATACATTTGTGGGGAAGAATGGCTGGAAAGCTGCCTGATGGAAAGGGACTTTGGTGTACTGTATAATCAATGGATATTAAGATGTTATAATCACAAAAAAGAAAGAACAAGAGAGTTAGGCAAAGTAGACTAAGATAACAAGAGAGAATAAATGGAGGGCTTACCCATATGCTAGGCTCACCCACAAAAAACACCAGAAGAGGGGATCTCCAGACGAGATCCTTCCCCTCTGGTAGTCAGCTCTTAAATAGGTCTAGGAGAGGTGCAGCCAGGCTCCACCCCTTCCGGCAGCACAGGTGAATTGCCTTCACCTGTGCTCCTCTGGCTGACTCAAGGCTCGCCTCAGGTGATCAATCAGAGGTTCAAGCCGTGACTCAGCAGTTCCCGTACAGCGTACTGATGGACAGTCAGCTGAATATGAGCCAGCAGTGTGCCCAGGTGTCCAAGTAGGCCAATGGCATCCTGGCCTGTATCAGGAATGGTGTGGTGAGCAGGACTAGGGAGGTAATCCTGCCCCTGTACTCAGCACTGGTGAGACCCCACTTTGAGTACTGTGTTCAGTTTTGGGCATCTCTGTACTGAAAGGTCATTGAGATGCTGGAGCAGGTTTAGAGAAGGGCAACAAGGCTTGTTAAGGGCTTGAAAAAATCTGAAATTTCAGTAGGTACTATGTATACACAGTGTGTGGAATGAAGAATACGTAAGCATAGTAGATGAGGACAAGTACAGTTACAGCTATGCGTAAGTCAGTTAGTGTTGCCATTGGAAAGTGCAAATCTCAATTTTATTCTAATCCTTGGTATTTATAAGTTCATTATTAAACATTTTAGTATTTTATTCTTTTCAGATTTGTGAAATATGTATCCTCTAAGGTTAATACAGGAACCAGCTGGTTAAAAATGATTTAAATGTTTTTATTTTAATTTTATATTATGTTCTGATTTTTCTCCAAAAATATATATACTTCTGATTCAACTTTGAAAAGTTCATTTAGAGAGAGAAGTAGTGGTATATTATTTACTATGCTTTTTTTTTTTCCAACTTATGGTGCTTATGAATGTTTTTTTTACTTCTAAATTTGTAAGTTGAGAATTTCTGAGAATTACAGAAATTGTTGGAGAAATAGCAGAGAAAAAGAAAATGAATTGTTTGGGAATTACTTAAATAATTCTTCTTACCTCCTAATTTACCACAGATGTTAGCTTTTTGATTTTTAATATATACAATTGATGAATTTCCATACATTACAGTTTAAAATGTCATTGACTAGTGTGCAAAGCTAATAAGGAGATGCTGTCAGTAACTGCTGACTGGTTAGTCTTAAGTGTGATAGTTATCTGTGTTAGTAGTAGCAGTAAGCAGGCAATGAACTGTCACCTAAAAGAAAGCCACATAACTTTTCCACGTGTCAGGACCAACACAAGTGAAAAAACTACTTTTGAATTTTTATTTTAAAGGGCACTTCACTTAATTCCTTTGGTGAAATTTATTTTGTCACTTCAACCTTTTATTCCAAGTGTTAGTAGTTGTTCTCTTGTCATAATATTTCAGTTGCATAATGGACTGGAAAAAGAAGTGCTGTTTTTAGAACATAATTGTTCAAGTGATCTCTTAGTTCAGGCGGCTGCTCTGTATCTGCTTTGACTATAATAATTGACACCAGTCATAGCATAGCTGGATAGGACACTCACGTATCATATTGCTCTTGTTTTGTCATCTTCCACCCCCTAAAAAATTTCTAGGGTAGTGTATTTTGGTGAACTCTTAAATATCTGTATAAAAATAATTTGTTTTACATGCTATTCTATGACTGGTCTTATTCTTGATTAGTGAGCAGGCATTGGAAATTAAGGTGTATGTTTTATTTCTGTGTACATGTATGACACAGTTGAACACTAAAAATAATCTAACTCGACATGCTTATATAAAGTTTAGTATCACATGTTAAGAGGTAAATAAGGGCTTGTCACATTGTATGTAGGTGTCTTGAGCATAGTATTATGTACTAGTTTGTAAAAGTTTGTTGTAATTGCAAGAACTAAACAATCAGGCTGTTGTACCTCACTTTTTCCACACTCATTCTCGAAATATGCCTGAAACATTTTCTTATGAAAGAGAAACTTATTCATTTCAGTAGTCGCATGAAAAATGGCACTTGGATCTTTGGCTGTACGAGGTTTCAAAACTAAATGAGACTTCTGAAGTTCAGTTTGTGCATCAGAGGACATGGTGTGGTAACTAAAGAAATGATTTTTTTTTTTTTTTTTTTTTTTTGGCACTGCAGCTGGCCCTGTTAAGGGAACAGAACATTTCTCAAAATCCTGGAGATATGAGCTCCACAATACTTTGATGCTTTCTTGAATACAAATGTGTGCAACTGTATATACACATCAATACAATCTATATGTATGTACATTTAGCAGTTATATAAATATAATGCATTAAATTTCAAAGGGATTCTGTCTTCCAGTCCTTTGGCATGCATGTAGCTTTACTGTATGTAACTTCCAAATATTTACTTTTTTCCTTTCTTCTCTCTTGTGTTGTGACAGGATGACGAAGTAGTACTGCAGTGTGTTTCCAGTATTCATAAAGAACAAAGGAAGTTTTGCTTGGCAGCTGAGGGGCTTGGAAATCGCCTGTGCTTTTTGGAACCAACATCAGAAGCTAAAGTAAGAAGTAGATTCTCTCAGCTGATGTAATTGATCAACGACTGTTAACCCACTTATCCATTAGTATATTTAATTGCAGCTTCTTTAATGTGATGTTAGATGTACTCTTTGTATTCCTTTCTTTCTGTGACTGCAACGCGAGGTTTTTTAGAGATTCTAAAAGTATTTTGAGGCATACTTATTTATTAACAGTCATAGCCACTAGTCTTTAACTTAATTCTGTACCTGAAATGCTTTGTATTTTCAAGAGTATATCCTCAGTCTCTTAGATTTAAGTTAATTAAAAGCTTCTTTTCTTTGTGGCCATAGTTTCAATTATCTTGTTCTCTCTCTATATATGTAAATATATAGTATATATACTGGACTACTTTCAGAAGCACTGTCATCTGTTAATTACTGATGTTAACTGTTAATTCTAATCATGTTGATTAAGTAGAAAGTTGGGATAATTATTAAGTAACTGAAAAGTTGTGAGGATAGCAACTGTCAAAGGGGAAACAAAAAAGGATTAAGGAAGAACAGAAAAAATAGAGTAGAAGGAGGAGCTTGAGCAAGGATGAGATGAAACTTGAGACTTGTACTAAAGCAAAGCATTAAGAACAAAGGTAGTTTCAGGACCTACTCCCTCTGTTCTGTTTACTCTCTGTATCCTGTTACTTTTCTTTGTTCTGTATGTTTACTTATTTTCTTCCCAAACATTTATTTCTCCTTCTGTTTTTTTAGTGGAGTCTCTGCATCTTTTCTACTGAAATGCTGCCCTGTTGTCCTATTTTTAGTCCAAATATTATGACTAGGTTAAATCCAAAGTGTTTCTTATGCAATATAAGAAGTCTTTGCTCAACTCGTAGGCAAAAAGTTATTGCTGATAAACTTGCATTTCTTTGCAAAGAACTTTGATTCTTTGTGATCATTTGAAGTATATATATTTTACAAATGATCAATTATCTTTCACATGAGGAAGATAAAGTCTTTAGTTTTCACATGTGTTTCAACTGTTGTCTTAAAATTCTTGAGCAATTGGGAATTGTTTAGTGACTGACAGCTCAACTGTGATGTGGTATGTATTTCTGATACAATCATCAAGGTTAGAAAACACTTCATCCAGTTCAACAATCCACCTACCACCAATATTTTCCCACTGATCCATGCCACATAGTACATCTAAACATTTCTTTAGCACCTCTCTGGGCAACCCATTCCAGCACCTGACCAGTTTTCCAGAGAAGAAATGTTTCCTAACATCCAAACTGAATCCTTCCTGGCTGAACTTGAGGATGAGATTATATGTTTTACAGGAGAAATTTACATTATACAGGAGAAGAGGCCAAACCTCACCTTGTCACCTCTGTAGAGAGCAATAAAGTCTCCCCTGAGCCTCATCTTCTCTTGGCTAAACAATCCCCCAGCTCCCTCAGCTGTTCCTCATAAGAGTCGTGCATCAAACTCCTCACAGCTTCATTGCTCTTCTCTGGACGCACTCCAGGGTCATGATGTCTGTATAGCAGTGGACCCAAAACTGAACACAGTATTTGAGGTGCAGCATCATCAGTGCTGAATGCAGAGGGACTATCACTTCCCTGCTTTTGCTGGCAGCACCATTTCTGATACAAGCTAGGATGCCATTGGCCTTCTGGGCCATGTGGGCACACTCTTGGCTCACGTTTAGCTGAGCTTTGACCAAGACCCCCAGATCCTTTTCTTCCACACAATGTGGAAGATAGTGCATTTCCTCATTCTGCTCTAAGAAAAGGAGAAACATGTTACTGTACAATTCTATGGAACTACTTTACATTCATACCTTAGCAGCAGATACTATCATAGGAGCTTCTGAAGTTTGTTTAAAATTAAGAGGTTCACAGAGCTTATAATGTAATCATTTTGAAAGAGCTAACCAGAGAGATCTCTAAACAGACAGTCATAACAGAGAACAAGGAAGAATTTTGTACAGAACCAACTGTAGTTTGTTGTTTATTTGCTTTCTGTATTGTGTTTAGGTATATCTTCTTTCCCTTTGCACCACTTCAAAAAACATCTTTATCAAGAATTTTGTTCTCTCCTATCACAGTGATTTAAAAATTCATGAATCATATTTCAACTTTAAAATGCATTTGAAGCCATGATCTGTATCGTTAAGTCACAAAATACAGAATTTTTGAGGTTGGAGAATACCTATAGAGATCATAGAGTCCAACCTTTTCTTCAGCATAGGTTCATCCAGACCATATTGCTCAAAACACTGTCCAGTAAGGTTTAAACACTTCCAAGGAAAAGATTCTACTGCTTCTCTGAGCAACCTGTTCCAGTGTTTGACCATCCTCATGGTAAAAACATTATTTTCTCACACTTGGATGGAATTTCTTGAATTTCAGCATGTGTCAGTTTCTTCTTGTCTTTTCACTGATGCCACGGAGAAGTTTGGCTTTATAATGTCTGGTCAGGTATTTATACACAATTATAAGATTCCCACTGAGATTTATTTATTTATTTTTTTCACATAAACATCTTTTATTGGGCATATTAATGTTAACAGGTAAAAAATGATGCTATTCGTTTTTGAATTAAAGCTTGATATTTCAAAATCAGCAGTCATTGTTGATTCAGTAACTGAGAATAAGGTCCCTAAAATAGGTTATATTATTAAATCATAGGATTCTGAGTCTTTGACGTTTAGGGGCATCTATAAATATGTTCAGAGTTTAAGCTTTATTCATCAGATAATATCATCCACATTTTCTTTTGTTGTTGTTGTTTGTTTTTTTTTTTTTTAAATGATATTGAAGAACAAATATAATTTTCATAGTATAATTTTTATGCAGTATTGCAACTAGATAATCTTTGAGGTATCTTCCAACACAAGCCATTCTATTATTTTATAAATACAATTCTAGCATATGTGAAGTTACTGTAGTGACAAATTCTGAAGAGTGGATTTATGTTATTTTGTTAAAAGGAGGTTGCATGCATCTCAAAAACAAACAAAAACCCAGCAGAAAAACAGATATTAAAATCAAAATAACATGGTTTCAAATACACTTTTCATCACATTTAATATACTCTGCTCTTTTGTTTTTTTTTTTTTTTATTTTTTTTTTTTTTTTTTTTTTTTTTTTTTTTTTTTTTTTTTACAGTATGTTCCTCCAGACCTTTGCATCTGTAACTTTGTCCTTGAACAGTCTCTGTCTGTAAGAGCCCTTCAAGAGATGCTGACCAACACAGGGGATAATGCCAATGAAGGGGTAAGTAAGTTGACATCAAAGAATGTTGAGTTTCTGAGTATGGGTTTTTTTTTTTTTTTTTAATTTCTTCCTTGTTCCAGAATTTTCTAGATGAGGGAATTTGTGTGATAGCAGATAATTCAGTTTTCCTTTTTTCTTGGGGAAGTTAGTCCTCCACTGCCATAATAATGCTACTTTTTAATATGGCATTGAGGAATGGGTGCAGCTAGTCTATTGAAATATTTACAGATAACAGTAACATCATCTTCAGAGATTATTTATTATCATCCATCCTTAGACTGTCTGGCTTTTATGAATCCGATGAGAGTATATGAGTTGGGGTTTGTTCGAGTCATAAATTATTGTCATAAAAAGCATTATTGTATTAGAATGCTATTTATTAATGACGAAAGCAAAATAATTTTGTCATGGTGATGTAAATCTCCATGATCTCGTTTCACTAAGCAAAGAAAGTTTTTGAGGTATTTGGCTTTCTTTGACCTATCTTCTCATAAAATTACCATCTGGGAATTAAGTTCTATCAACAAAAGAAAGGGAAAAAATTAAATCTATGTGATAAGTTCAGATTTAAGTACACAGGTATTACTGTTTTTTTTTTTGGTAGGTGTGTACCTACACTTCTTTATTGTAATTTTAAATGATTTAACCCATGGTAAGAGACAAGAACTGTTGAACAGAAATAATCATTTAATAATTTTGTCCTTTGGGTTTATTATTTTTTTTACTGTATTATTAAAGCCTACTTACTGGAATGCTTATAATGTAATGTGAGATTGCAAGAAATTGAAATGTAGCTGTATCTGCATTTTTATTACAAAAGCTTTGATTGTATCACTTCAAGTCTAAGATATCCTAGGAATCCTAATGTACTAAGAAAGAATTCCATAAAAATAAGTGCACTTTATTACACATGATTTATTATCATTAAAGCCATGAAACATAAAAATTTATATACAACTTGTATTTGTTTGACAAAATGGGACAATATTACAGGTAAAAATTATGCCTAATAGAAACCTCAGATGTAGATTTGTCAGTATTTTGAATGATCTGCATGGTCATTTGAGCAACTTGTCAGATGTTCCCCTATCAATGAAATAAAGTAATAAAATGACTTGTGCTTTCCACTTAGTTTGTCACTAGTCCATTTGTATTCATGTATAATGTTTTAGGATTTTAAAATAATATGTAAATTCACTTTTATTGTGTTCTTCTCCTGTTCAGTTGAACTGTAGGGAAAAAATTAAAAATACCACTTCCTAACAGGAGGTAAAACATTATTAATGAATTAATATTTAATAAGATTTTACAGTGTTTATTTCTTATGACAGATTCTGCAATGAGTGTTTTTCAGCACCATGACTGGCACAAAACTTGTGTGAAGTAAATTCTGCATTCCACTTTCAGTTGGAATTAAACAGTAGTCATACAAATGTCTCTTAAAATTTCTCGTGAAATTGTTGCAGGCAATCTCAGTACATTGATGTTTACTATATCTCTCAAATTTCTGTAGCCTGATGAGGTTATGCCAAATCTGGGTGTTGCTATCTTCTATTATGCTGGGCTTTAATGGATTTTCCAGAATAGTTTAAAAGCCTGTGTGGAAGACTTAATTTGGTTGGTTTTACTGGCTGTGAAGAATATTATGCATCCTTCCCTATTATCCCTACTTATTCTCTGCTCTCTTAACATAATATTGAATTCAAATTTTATTATCTTGAGAATAGAGCATGAACAAATTCTATGCATTTACTTAGTTTTTGGGACTAAATGTTGACCAACTACTATGCAAATAATCTGCAGTGCTAAATATATTTGTTCAAATAGAAATTAATGCTGAATTTATATCATGATGAGAGATTTCTTTTGATTTCCTTCTGGAATTCCATAAACAGAGTTCTAGTATTTCTTCATTTTTTTATTGGCATCATAGAAAACAATCAGAATAATATGTAGGAAAAAAGGGGAATTTTATAGTTTAAGGAAATTGACTAGGTAAGTAACTCCTTGAAAGGAGAACATTATCAGCCTGTCTTTATAGAAGAGGTGCTCAAACTCTCTGATCTTCTTAGTGGACCTCCTCTAGACCCACTCCAACAGTTTTTCCCTTGGACTTTTTTTTTTTTTTTTTTCTTGTCCAAAAGAGTCAGAACATGTTAAATTCTCTGACTAAAGGGATCACAAAGAAAATCCAGTTTTGCCTACTCTGATTTTGTAATATATTCCCATATTTGACAATAACAATTTGTGCTTCATTGAAATTATGGATGCAGTTGATTTAATGCTAATAAATCTAATAAATGCTAAATGTGACAAATAGCTCTAGATTGTAGCTACCCTTCATAAGTGCTTAAAACATTTGCAGTAGTTGCATTTTTTAATTCTTTCAGAATTTGTGTATGTGTGTATATGTATTTATTTTTTTATGTTTTTTAATGCCTCTGAGAAGTTTGTAAAAAAGGTAAGTATTATTATATTCCACTTCAAATATTTTTTAAAAAATGCTGTGATTTTATTTAATTATGTTAAAAATTGCATTACAATAACAAGCTGTGGCCAAGAACATTTGTTCTCTTGGCATATATTTGGCTGTTGCTGTAGTTAATTTATTTATGATTTTTGTGCAGCATAGGCATTTCATAATTTGCTTGAATATGTATGTGTTTTTTTTTACTTAAATTAAAATTGCTCTTCACATCCTCACATAAATCTGTTTGTAGTCCATGCTGGTGTTCTAACCTTCTCTGCCATGTTCTGTAGGCAGCTCAAGGTGGTCACAGAACTTTGCTGTATGGCCATGCTATACTACTTCGACATTCATTCAGTGAAATGGTAAGCAAAAATGCACTTGCAAGGAAATTGGTAGTATGAAACTCATAAATAGATGTATTTTAAATCAAAATAATTACAAAAATTCTGAGTTACTGTTTTTTGTATGTCTTCCATAATATGTCTTCCATACTAGATTTAAAAAATAAAAATAAAAAATTGAATAGCTTGTGATGTCTCAACACGGTGGGAGTGGTCTTTGTTTTAAATTTAGATTGTTCAAATCCATTTCAGTCAGAAAGTTAGCACTGAGTTTAACCATAAATTCTATTTTTCAGGAATCCATTCCAGTGATTGTTCCATTAGCAAGCTTCTGCTGACACAAGTGAATGTGTCATAATATGTGTTGAGTTTTCCGTCATAATGCACAAATAAGTTGTTCCCAAGGACTGTGTCCACAGATGTGCTACCTTTTATAAATTTTATTTTACTGTGTTGTACAAGTGGAAAATTTTAACTGCTCGTGACCTCTGACTTATTAGTGTATAATTAATAGAGGTTGGAGAAATGAGAGATGAAGAAAGCATCTTTTCTACTTTTTGCTGTATTAGAATACTGTATATTAGTCTACTATATTCATCTTAAATTTCTGTAACTGTTTTTTATAAGCCATACTAATCGTAATTACCTTGATTTACCAGAATTTGAAAGTATTATTACGCGGTATGCTGTCATGCAGGAAATCTATTACAATGAGACTATACTAAGATGTTTGTCTACTATCATGAACCATGAAGCTTTGGAAAGGAGTTATATTGTAGAAGATAAATATGCGCTGAATTGAAAAATATTTTGATAATTTAAAGAAACTGGGGAAAGCATATTTACAAATAACACTATTCTTTAATTAAAAAGAAAGAAAAAAACACATGTCTGATAGTAAGGTAGGGTAATGTGAATGTATTATCAATTATTCTGCATGTGTGATAACAGATACTGTTGATTTTGATTTTCATTAACTCCACTATTTTTCAGTATTTAACATGCTTAACGTCATCAAGATCCCAGACTGATAAACTTGCATTTGATGTGGGACTACAAGAAAATGCAGCAGGTATGACAAGTTATTTTTGAAGAAAAAGTTTTTAGACATATCTGCTTTTAGAAGATGCATTGTGATTAAATGTGTGTTCCTATAAGCTTGTGATTGCCGTGTGTATCTGTTCACTAGAAATACATTGATTGAAAGTAAATGATGAATATCAATATTGATGGCTTTCAGGAAATGAACTGATTTTGCATAAGAGTGTAGAGCATCTTTGTAATTAAACTAATTTGCCACAACTACAATAAAACTAGTGGTAATGACTGAAGTAAAAATTTCTGTTAAATAGATTTGATGCATTAATTTTCTGCTTGTATAGTTGGTCCCTATCAGTAGAATAATTGTATGAAAACATCGTGTATCAGTTCACTTATAATATACGTCCTAACTACATGATAAAAGAAGCTGGCAGCTTGTAATGCAGAAAACAGGAAAAAATGCAATGAGCACGTTGGTAAAACGAAGAAAAATCGTAAAATGGATCAAAATATTATCTCATTGTGGAAAAGATACATCACAAGCAAGAAATGATAAGAAAGTTTTAAAATTTAATCAGTTGCTTTCAAGGTATACTGTCAGACTTCTGCTGATATAAATGTTATGGAAACAATTGAGATTCCATGGTATCATATATAAACAATAAGACGCCACATTGCTTAGGGGATAGGTTAATTAACTGAAAAGCAATTAATTTGCAAGGTATCACAAACGGGCTTAGGTTCGGTATACGTAGTGTTAAGAGTTACTAAGTGATGAGTCCTCCACCAGAAATAATTAAATGACTCGTAGTACACACTGAAAGACACATACTGTGAAGGAGAAATCAAAATACCTATGTACATTCCTTGTTAATGTGACACTTCTAATGACAATATGCCAGTTCTGTTATATCAACCAGTGTTTTCTGTTTATTTTTTCATTGTTTTGAAAATAAGTTAAAATCAAAATTAATTAGACTAATTAGATCAATTAGATTAATTGACAATGGAGAGACGCTGTAGTGTAAATGTTTAAAATATTTGTGAGCCATGATCTTTGAAACTTCCTTCCCAAATGACATTGTCTACATAGGTCACTCCAAAAATAATGCTTTCCATGTAAACTTCAATGAACAGAAAGAGCTCAAAATGACAAAGTGTGTTAGAGCAAATTCTCAGCTACAAAACATTATTTTTCAATGTAATTATCACTATTAGCTGTATATTCTCACAACGATGAACAGGAGCAATGTGATGTTGCACTCATAAAAATCTGCATGACCATCTGGAATGTGGCTTGTCTTCTGCACTGCTGTCACCACTGCTAAAAAGCACCACCCACCGTCTCTGTGACGGATGCTCACATCCTGTATTTGGTCTCTATAAACGTTCATCAAGTGTCAGTGGGTGTCATATTTTATGCATGGGAAAATAAAATTTTACATCTTTGCTTCATATGCACTTCCATCAGACACTGTTTTGTCAGGCTCTGCTACCATCTGTCACACTGCAACAAAATGTAAGAGAATATTGGTAGAAAGGTTCAACCTCTACTGCCTTACCACAAACATCTGCCTCTAAATTTGTGGGCCAAAATAATAAAATAGGAGGCATTACTTTCAGAGCAGCTCAAGTCTATGTTATCTGCATGGCCTGAGTTTGAATAAATGAGGTTTGTCTTTCAGTAGTAGCTATAAAGAAGATGGTTTCAGACTTGTGTGTTTGATTGTTGCCTCATACAGAGACCATTTTCTTTAAGCATATTGGTAAGAGGAATGTATGTGTTCTCTCACTCAGATAGTAGTTCATAGTTCTATTGTTTTTGTTTTCAGAATTATCATGTGTGTATCTGCTCGTGCATTTGAAGTTTTTAATATATGTAGTTGGCAGATATCTGTATTGGTATTTATTTTACTATACTTATACCAAGAGATCCTTGCACGTGATGTAATATGTAAAAAGTAGCCTGTAAAAGGAGTGATTAGCTGATTTTCTGCACTGAGAGTTTTGAAAACTACAACATGCTTGTACAGCTCATAAACTAAACATCAAAATATTACTTCCTCTTGCCCCTCTTTTGACCCATGAAAATGTTCTTTTGAATCAGTTTCATCTGTAGACAGCATTTTTGACCTGGTGAATATTGATTCAAAAGCCACTGAATACTTCAGAGGATTCACTTTGGAGGATTTAGTACTTTAGACTTCTAGGGATGTAAGTTTTCTTTATTGTCTTTATAATCATTTTCATAGTTTTCATACTTTAAGAATGTTTTATGTGATGTTTGAAAGTTGATTAAAAAGGTTTTTGCACTTTTCCTTATGCTACCAGCAATATTGTAAAATTAAGGAGTATTTCTTTCAGTTCTGTAATGTTATTGTAGCTTAGCAGTACAGAATATTGTGAATACAGATACGGACATTAAGGAAAAGAAGACCCAAAATTTGATCATGAAGACCAAGGTAGCTTCAGCACCACCAACTTACTGCTGCTGAAGGAAAAATAGTTCTAAGCATTGTTTTGTAAATGATTAGTGGCTTTAACAAAGCATTCAACAGGAAGTAACACCTTCAGTGATGGCAAAGGCTGCCAAACAAACAGTTTTGAAAAAATTGAAAAACTTGAGTGGATAGAAAAAAAGCAATGAGTTGGCTTTGTATGATTGTCTTACAAGACAATTCTTCATTAGGTTGTTTCAGTATTGTCCAAAAATATCCTTAAGTTTTTTGGGAGTTATCTGTTTTGTATACCAATAAGTATCTTTTGTCATTTAGGTGAGGCATGCTGGTGGACAATACACCCTGCTTCTAAACAGAGGTCAGAAGGAGAAAAAGTTCGAATAGGTGATGATCTTATCCTGGTCAGTGTGTCTTCTGAAAGATACCTGGTAGGTTTGTTTTTCAAGCAAGTGAAGCAGATGGTGGAAAAGCACAATCTGCTGGAAAAGTGTTGGGATTCTTACAAACGATGATTATTTTTTTTCCGATCTACAAAATGATATCTGGTTCTAATGATTTTTTTTTTTTTTTTTTTTTTCCTCTGTGAATAGTTTTCTTCGCACTAGATCATGCTTATTTTCATGCCTTTGGCCTTCAATATTCTCTAGGGAGGATTTTAGTTCTCTTAACTGGAATATTTCTAAGCTGTAGCTGTAGAGTGCTGGTTAGAGTTTAGAAAAGATCATTTAAAAAGCATGTTCTGACCGATTTTTAAAGAATGTATGTATGTCTACATTGTTTTGTATTTCTGTTTTGTTGAGGAAGTACATATTAAAATATTTTTAAGCACAATATTCACTGTTTCTTGTTATCTTCTTGTTTCAGCATCTCTCCATGTCAAATGGAAGTATTCAGGTGGACGCCTCCTTCATGCAGACACTTTGGAATGTACATCCTACATGCTCAGGAAGCAATATTACAGAAGGTTTAGTGTTTTATATGTTTAGAAATTTGTACAGCATGAATGGCTTTGTATCATATTTCATGAAAAGTGAATGAATGAAAACACCTCAAAACATCAAACAAAACAGGTTATTATAGGAAATGAGCATGGGATGATAGGAGATTAATGGAAGGGAAAATGGGGAAATACAGATGCTTCAGCTGAGTTAACTGCTGAAAAGTTTAATGAGTAATCTAATTCTGGATTTACAAAGCATAAACAGTAATATGAGAAATGAAGACCAAGCAAGCAACAGATGAGTTCATGGCCTTCAGTTTAATTTTTGGGAGTAAGGGCTGATAAGTAAGAAAAGTCAGTAAACTTAGATTTTGCTGAGGAATTTCAATAGCCCTGTTCCATGAGAGAACAGAAGAGAAATGAGGTACATGCAAAATGGAAAACAGGTTTCTTGTAGTTCCTATTTCAATATCCTCATCATGTTTTTTAAAGATACCTGCAAATTTAAAGAACCTTTCTGGATCTCACAGCCTTGCTTCTTTATTGCCTCTCTCTGATAGTCATTGAAAAATGAACTCTTTAAATACATCGTGTTAATCAGCCTTAAATCCCATACCACATAGTCTGATTTCTCACTAGGTCCTTTGCTGCACTTCTTAATCATGTTTGAGAAATGTTACCTTATTCTGTGTGTGAAACGTCTTGTTCTGTAATGAAGGATTCATTCAGTTGATATTGCTCCCTATCTCAATGCTATCCTCTTCAGCACATTGTATAGCAAGATTATAAAGTCAACCAAGTCTGTATATTCTCAAGAAGCTTATGAGAACTGAAATTGTATGTGATGACTCCTGCAGAACTTCATGAAGAACTGTGTTAAAGAGAACTGAAAGTGTCCATGGGGTAACACACAAGTAAAGAAAAGGAAAAATGAAATCATATAATTCATATAATTCATAATTGATTCTTTTAATATTATTTAATAGAGAGAATAGTGGATTTTCACTGAAACTAGATCAAAATAATATGCACAGCGTAAAACATAGGAAAATCAGTACTTTTTTAAAATATTTCTTCTAGCTTGTAAGGAAAGATATGAAGCATTCAAAGTACAAAAGAGGATACTGATGTAACATGATGAAGTAAAGAAGTCTCATAACAGAATCTTTGTAATTTATGTCAAATAATTTTGATAGAACAGAATATGCTACCCTGATATTTTTCTTAACATTCTTTCTTCATTTTGACCTTGGCAACAACTGGCAACAGCGTAATTGCCCATTATCATTTTTTTAATTTACGAACTCATATTGGATCAACAGCATTAATATGAGTTTTGTTCTACGTTCCCACTTTATATATTTGTTCTTTTAACAAATTTAGCTTCTACATAAAGCATTCAATTTTCAAAAGAGTATTTATGTGTTTTTTTCCATTTCCTTTTCTGTCCCAGAATTTGATTTTTATATGTTAAGAGATTGCTTTCCTCTTATCTTTAATTTCAGAATAAATATTTTGCTGTAACTGTAAAAGATAATAAGAATTAACATACTTTTTCACAGAGGTATTATTAAAACTAATAGAGTTTTTATTTTTTATTTTGAGAATGACACTTTGGGATGGCCAATATAAACTAATGCATGAATGTGATTCTTCTGCAGGGTATCTTCTTGGTGGGCATGTAGTACGTTTTTTCCATGGTCGTGATGAGTGTTTGACAATTCCTTCTACAGATCAGAATGATTCACAGCAAAAGTGAGTGGTGGTGTATTTTTATACATTTTCTCCCAAAAATATAAGTATGGATCATTAATTATCAGTTAAATTTAAGATTATATAAGTTATATAGGTTCAGTTGTCTTGATAGTAATTTTTAATTAGACAGAGACACTGTTATAATTTGAGAGACCTACTAAGCAGAAGATGACTCTTAAGTTCTTGTATTTCTGAAATTCAACACCAAGATTTCAACCTGTCTAGTGTGCTACTATAAGCTGAGGACAGCAAGCATTAATGGGGAACATTTTAATAATAAATAAAGGCACTAAAAAAAAATCTCTGTAAGCCCAGTCTCTACAGCATATTTCATATATGATATATATTTTACCATTTGCAAGTTCTTTCTTGCTCAAATTGTACTAATGTATTGATAATTAAATTGTATTACCTAGCCTAAATCTCTTTTGTATTGAACTTAAATCTACATCTATAATATATAATGATGGTTTATTATGACTAGAATTTAACTTTGCATTTTACTGAGTCAAAAACACAGCAAGTTAATTATTTCAATATTTAGAAAAGCAACATTAAAGGTCATACTCAACAAATAAGACCTCTGCACCTGTTGTAGCAAATCAGGTATGCTTTAGGGAATATGATACCTCAGATAACAAATTAAATGGAATTCTCAGTTTTAAGTTTTCAATTTTTATACTTCTGTTCAGTGAAGAAGTCTGCAGATCCAAAGTGAGTGTTAGAGAATATTTGTTAATGACCTTTTCTTTCTGTTCTCTTCCTATATGTAAATGATAGTAAGTTTGCACTGAGCATGAAATGTCAAGTAGGCATCTCAAGTATAAAAGCGTAACGTTAGTGAAAATGTTAGGACTTTGGTATGTTGTGGAGTTCAGATGTCAAATACAGATAATATTTTCATCATCTAGTCTTAATGAGGTTAGAATAAGTTCAGAAATACTATATTGTATCTAAACCTGCATGTATGTAAACCAATGGTAAACTGATCATTTTAAAGTGGTTGATTTTGAGTTATCTCTCTGATTAGTAAAGTGCATAGTGGTATAAGGCCAAGTTCTTACTCGGTTGTAGTTATAGGAGCCAATTTTTTCTCCCCCAAAACAAAATTGATAGGTGCAAAGCAAACAAACAGCAATAGGAATAAGAGTGAGAGTTCTATAAAAATAGTGATTCTATCTCCTTACTTAATCATTTCTATGCATTCCAGTAATACTATTAAACAAGCTTCCTAAGTTATACAATGCTGATAATTGTTCTTTTTATGGAAGAGACATTTAATTTTATGTAGGCTTCTGTAAAGAATGCTTCTCATAGTTCATATAGGGGACTACCGACTTTTATTACAAGATTAGGAAAAATGCACGCAATAATCTTTCTGCAAGTCAGAAAGGAAGGTTTTGCAGAAACACAGAATAGGATGGATGAATGGATGGAATGAAGGAGAAGCTAAAGAAAGCGTAATGTAGATGTGTTTAAGAAAAAGCAAAAATTATTTTTTACTTGCAGCATTACTAGCATAAGGCCAGGTCGCTAAGGATATAATAGTATTGCACACAGAAAAAGCTGGAAAAGGATTAGAGGAATTAAACAGTGTATGGGTTTAAAGGTAAGAGGTGAACAGAGGAATTTTTATGGTAGCGAAGTCAGTTTGGTGAAGACATGGTTGAGTTGAGCCAAGCATAAATAGAGGAGGTAAAAGGAGAATGGAAGCAAATTACTAATTCTGAGCTTGTCTAGAGAAGAGGTCACTAGGCTCTTCCATCATTAGAGTAACACTAGTAAGGCAAACGGACACAATGAGGATCTAGGATGAAAATGAGAAACTTGAAATGGTTATTTTGTATTTACTATATTCATTTAGTTTGAAATGAAGATGATTTGGTTGCTAGTTTCTTTTTTTTGTCACTTTATATTTCAATTTTAGAGTATATGAAACATGGAATACAAAAAGCATAGGAAATGCTGTTATCCTTTCTCTGAGAAATTTATATTCTTGTGTTTATTGTACACAATCATTTAGAAATTTTTGGAATTGCATACTTATTCTTAAATGTGACTTCTGTGTAATGAATAGATGTAGACCTACAATTCCATATTAGGAAATAAAATGCGTAATATTAAAGTTTTCATCTGAAAACTAAGGACACAGAATTTCTAATAAAAAAAGCCCTTTATCTGCTGTACTATTAGAAACATATTTTATCTGTAATATTTATTCTGTGTAAAGACTATAATTCAGTGTTTTTGTTTTCTTATTACCATTTTTTAGTTAGAAAGTTAGAAGCAGTTCTAACAGTGGTATGGCTGATGTAGTATTCATGCTGATTATTGTTAATTTTGCAATTGTGCGTAATTATTTTTAATATTGTGTTTATATTTTAGAGCATTAGTAATTTAGATTAATCTACTAGGAATTTATGAATTACATAGTTTTATCAGTAAGCTACAAAAGAAAATTCTCAGCCAGTTTGAAAAGAAAGTGTTTTATCAGCTTCTGAGAGAGAATGGATTAATCTAAATGGCTTTCAATCTTAACTTGCCTGGGACATTTGTATACTCTATAGTGTTCTCAATGACAAGTAAAAATCTTTTTTTCTGTTCACCTTCATCCATTGAGCTAGCTGGGAGTCCTAGATGGTTTATAGAACTCAGTCCTCAGAAAACTAAGTAGCACAAACAAAGGCAAGAGGATGATCTTCTGAATCTTTCTATAGGAAAGTACTTTATGAAACTGGAGGAGCAGGTGTTCGAGCAAGATCTTTGTGGAGAGTAGAACCCCTTCGAATAAGGTACAGTTTTTTTTGGATTTCTTAGTTACTTTTGTTATGCTCACATCAATTTCACAGATTCACAGAGCATCATTAATATATTTGTCCTGCTGTACAATAAAGTTAGCCTGCTCATACTCAAAATAAAAAGTAATTTGTCAATGATACAATGTCAGTATTGCAAGCCTTTTTCATCTGTGTCCCATGACAAAAATAATGTTGCCTATGATATACTTATGCTTGAGATGTTGCTGCTTAGTTTTCACTTATCATTTTAGAAGCATGTGTGGAAGTCAAAACAGTAGTATCTCTCATGGATGTCTTTCATAGACACAGTCTCCGTGGTTAGTTATCTCTTGTTGCAAATGAAATGAAATTTCTGTGTACCATAAGGGTACTTAATGTCAACTTCAGTGGCCTTCTGCAATGCCTGTTTGCTTTACACTTGGTGTATTTGTGATTACAAATGAAATATGCTTGTAATTAGCAGTTATTCTACATCTTAAGGGAAAATATACTACTTCTTTTGAACACTGAGTCCTTCACCTAAGTTTAATTAATTTATGCAGTCAACAGTATTATAATAGTTAATATGCACGTTAATATTTTTCAGAAAATATTGTGATTTTTAAAGATAGTGGGTGTCATATCCTAATAAAACAGGGAGAGGTTAGTGAAGCAAGACAATTACAGAGATTGCTTCCTTGCAAGGTTCCATTTGCAGACGTATTACCAGTTTTGCATCTGATGTGATGCAGATATTGAAAAGACTTTCTATATATATCATTTCTAATTTCTGAAAAAAAAAAAAAAAAAGAAAAAAAAAGAAAAAAAAAGTTAGTTTTGTTTACTTCATGAATTATTCCTTGATGTCTCGTATGTTTAGTTGGAGTGGAAGTAACATCAGATGGGGACAGCCTTTCCGTCTTCGACATATAACAACAGGAATGTACTTGGCTTTGAATGATGATGAAGGTCTGGTAATGTTGGACAGAGAAAAGTCAGACACAACATCTTCTGCTTTTTGTTTCAGAGCATCAAAGGTAAATGACTTTAATGGAAGTTTGTCCTCAATATGAAGCACTGAAATGCAGATCTGAGTTGGTTCAATACCTTTTATTTTTAGTGTATATATTGTAGTTGTTGGGGTTTCTGCATTTACATCGAAAAGTAAATATCCTGAATCAAGAGTAACAAAGTTTTCCTTGAAGAGAAATGAGACTGATAGATAAATTCCAGAGTAAACTAAGCTATTGACCAGTTTAAAAATAATAATCAAACACAATTAAAAGATAATACAGTGCAAGATACAGTTTGTTTAATACAAATGTTTTAGAATCGTTTTAGTTAGGCAGCAAGTCATTAGATTGTCATTTATTTCAGTTAGGTTATAGCTGAAATTCAGTTCAGTTTGGAAAAATTCTGCCCTTGTTATTCATTATGCTGTGTGCTGACAGGTGAATTGCAAACAAAAATTTACTGTTGATTTCTAAACGATATGCTGTGCAATTTAGTCAGCTGCTAATTGCATGTTACTAGCTTTTTCACCATTTCCAGCTCAGAAAGACAGTACTAATGAGAGGGGATGAAGACTGAATATGAAAGTAGGCAAAATTAATAACTTTCTTTTTCCAGGAAGTGAAATGTTTTTACATCAAATATGATAATTTTTACATGCTTTAATGACAGTGCAAACAGTTGCTGTAGCTTCTACAATGAGTATCTTTGATTGGATATAAGAAGTTAAATGTTCCGTGTCATTGTGAATGCTGTATGGTCCCTAAGGAGTACTGAAAGAGAATCTCTGAAGTTAGATGGGTATGAAATAAAATCCATCATTTAAGGCTTTGACAGACCCTAGACTTCTGTTAATATAATGAAGAAAATACTCCTTAGTATTTTTAAAATAACCACAACTATTTCATTAGCGTGACTGCATGCAGCATGCCAACAATCCTTATTTTAACCAATCAGAATAATTGAAAAAGTAATAGGATCTGCAACTTAGATAGCAGAGGCTCACCAAATACTTCATTCTTTTTGCAGCGTAAAAGGCTATGCAGTTCAGATTAAGGTATGATGTTGTGCAGAGCCAGTTATTATGGCTGTAAGTTTTTCCAATTTTTTTTTTTTTTTTTTTTTTTGCAAACCAGAGCATCTTGTTAATGGTCAGCGTGCCAGGAATCCCACAGTTACTGGTTCAACGCTTTGTTCAAGTTGTTATAATGTAATCACTGCCTAATTGCACACTGGCTTAATGTAACTTTGCTTTTGTCTGAGGAAAGAATAAAAACTATTGCTTACTCTCAAGCAACGGAATCCTGTAAGAAGAAAAAACTCATAAAGCCAACCTATGCTGATTATATGGAGATTAAAAGGTTAAAGAACTTAGAATGAATGGCTGTACAACATGGATGCCAGTGTGACTGTCTTTTAATTTCTGCATATAAATCTTTGTAAAATTTTGTAACGATTTTATCATGTTCATTCTCTCAATTGAGAAATGTTTTCACTTGGCTGTACATTAAAATGGCATAAATTAAAGGAAATTTTAAGATTACTAATTCCTTCCTATCCAACTGTGTACAGATCCTTAAACTAAGGGTACAGGAATACCTTGCTGTTTATAGCACTCTTGCCCTTTCAAAGCCTAGAGTAACTCAGACTGAAAGGGACCTTGGGAGTTATTTAGTCTAGTTTTTTGTTTTTTTTTTTTTTTCAAGTGGGATCAACACTGAATTCAGGTGAGAGTGCTTAGAACATACATTGCTGTGGAGTATCCAAAAGGAAATAAAACATTTCTCCATCGAGATATTCTTTCTTTCTGAAAGCTGGTAAAAGAGTGTCTGTGGGGGGCGGGGGGGAAAAGAAAGAGATTCTGTTTGCCAGTAGGCAGAATTTTGTGGAGTATAGTAAATACCCAAGGCTTCCTAGGAGTTTCTTTGAAAAGTTTTCCTTGATTTTCAAATCCTTTGATAACATTCAATAACAATAAACTTAGTTTCACCATTTTTTTCCTTTTGCCAGGTAGTACTGGAAATCATAACAGATTTTAATTTAGAGTTTTCCTTAATATGTTCTAAAATATAGAATAGTAGGATGGAGCTTTTTTAATGTGAAGGAATATAGTAAAAATACATTAATAGAACATGCTAGTTTATGGTGCTGATTTGAATGAAAACAAAATATATGTGTATGACTGCTGCAAATAAATGCCAACTAAGTTGAAAAAATACATCAACAAAATTATGTCTTTTGTCGATTTAAAATGGGGTTCACTTTCTCAAAAGTTTCAAAATGTCAGTCTTCTTATTGTAAGCCAAGAGTTCTGTAATGCCTTGTGACCAGGGAGACAGCAGTTCCCCTACAGCAGATGGAATCCTGTTTTGAAATGGGTGTTCTCATTCCAGCATAGTACTTGGCTCACTGTACTCTGTTGAGCAGAACCTTGCTTGTGCTTACATTTGAGTATAAATAAAATGAAGAGCAATACATGTTTTAAAAATGTTTTTTCTTTAAATACTATCATAGCCCAGAATTAATATTTGAGATTTCATATTTTGATGACTGCGTATACAACTAACAATGAAGAAATTACTTGTGTCGTCTGAGTAGGTAACATTCTAACACATTCAAAAGTCACAGATGACTCATGCAGAAGGATTTGATATCATTTTAATATTACTGCCAATATGTAGCTATCTTAGGGGCTCAAGATGGCATTAGGATGTTGTAATAGTTTGGTAGTAATCATAAAGTTTAGTTAGTTTTTGGAATAAGATGATAGGCCTTATAGAGACCATAGTTGCTAAATACAAATATTCATTTGTAGGTTCATATTTTATTGTTACTATTTCCAGCTAAGCACAACTACTTCTACTTATTTTATATGGGAGCAGAAAGTAGGAAGTAAAACTAAAATTATTTTTTTCCATTGTTGGCTATTAGGGTATAGAAATGTATGCAGCAAGGTATGGATTATAGTAGACACACTAGCAAGATAAGTGTGCTGTAATATCAGTCCTCTGCTCTTATATTTGTCAACTTTGCATCTTTTTCTTAGCTTAAATTGCTGCAGCAGATGACAGTACATTTAGCACAGCAACAATGTGCAACGCTAAAAGATACCATTTGAATGTGCATACATAGATTAGCCTTATTAAATATTGAGCAGTCAAGTTATCCAAGCATTTCTAAGGGTAGGCAGATACTTTTGAAGTATCGAGGACATTTTTCTACAAGAAGACGGTTGAAAAATCATTGTTAATTATTTTTTTGTCTCATTCAGTCTGCCATTCCTTACCTTCTTTCTCTTATGTAGGAATTCTCCTATTTTCAAACTCTTGCCCTTCTTTTGTATTAAATAACTTGTGAAAATTGCTGATCTTTGTTAGCTTTGCTTCCCAAAGTTCATTTATTCTGTTTGTTCCTTTTTCTTTTTGTTTCCATTACTGTTGTTATTTTCCCTTAGACAACTTCCAGACTGTGATATGATTTGTTGGTTTTTTTTTTTTTCCAGCTTGATTCATTTGTGGCCTCAGGGAGATAAACAAAAATAAGACTGTGAAGAGAGGGTGTTGGAGGAGAAAAAGATTGGATGTTTTGCTGCAAAGATACAAATATTTTACAGATCACATTTCTTACTACCTTTCCTTTTTTTTCATCATTCTCTAGCAATATTGTTTTTGTAACTTATACTTCTAATAGCAGTTAGAAAATACACGCTCTCTTTGCACACTACTATCAAATTACTTGGCTAAAATCCTGGAGAAACCAGACAGTGCAAAGAGCAAAACTTCACAGAGAGGAAATTATGCTCTATTGTTCAAAGTGAAAACAGCCTTCAGGGTCCCAGAAACATTCTAAAATATGATATTTATTTTTCTATTTATGTTTAGTGTAATCTGAAAGAACCAGTATCGTTTTAGTTTTAACAAACAATATCTTAATTCGTATTGCTTGTTTCTTGTCACAGTTGTAATACTTGATGAAAATACTTTGATCATCTGGGTGCTATGTAGAGATAATTAATAGTTGATGATTAATTAATTTGTGCCTTGTTCTTCATTATTTAGTGCCCCCACTGTAAATATTTATGTAAACGGTTCATTTTTATTTGTATGTAGTAATGCAATCCACATAAATATGGTGTGACATGATTTCCACATAGTCTTTATATTGTAATGGTATCCCCAAGGAATACATTGTAATTTCGTTCTACTTCATCTTGATGTTATTATGAGGTTTCAACTAAAATTATTGTTGAAAGATGACAGTTAGATTACATTCAAATGAAAATGGATTAGCACAGTTACAGTGGATCAGCTTTTACTCCAAAGATGTTGAACGTTCACTGAACAGAAAACTTGTTGCAGGTTTGATTTATCAATGTCTAGCCTTTTTTCTTTTCTTAGCAAAAAATTAGCAACAATTTACGTCTCGGTCTATCAGAGAATTTGAAATTATAGAAAAGAAATAACCTAATACTCATATTCTGTTTAATAACAAACATATACATACATCCAAAATTTGCCATTACAGAATTTGCTGCATATTTCTGTCTTTATTCCCAAACTCAGTTTAGAAAGGAAAACTGTTATTGAAAAAAAAATTTAAAAAGTTAAAAAAAAAAAAAAAAAAATTGCTCTACTAAATTGAGATTTTAACAAAATTAGTAATCACTGATTAGCTTAGGTAAAATGTTTAGGTTAGCTTAATTTAATTTTTTTAATACATACTTACAAAGTAATGGATTTTACTCGATGTTTCTTGCTCCAGTAGTTTTAGTGTTACTCCAAGTTTGAAGTGATTTTTAAACTATTAGAATCTGAATAGCTTTGTACAGATGATTAGAAATTTTGTGAAATAAACTTTTAGCTGCATCTTCATAGCACAGATATCGTAAACATTATTGTTCAATGTTGGAATGTGGATCACGTTAAAATTCAGTGGTTTATTCTGCCTCAATGCGGAGATTATATGCCAACTTCTATTTTATGTTCATAGGAACTAAAAGAAAAGCAGGATTCTACTCTTAAACGTGACATTGATGGAATGGGAGTCCCAGAAATAAAATACGGTGATTCAGTCTGTTTTATTCAACATGTAGCCAGTGCCTTATGGTTGACTTACAAAGCACCAGATGCTAAATCAGCACGCTTAGGTCTCCTTAAAAGAAAGGTAACGATTCTGGCTTTTCATTATTTCTTTTAGTTCTTTGTTGAATTAATGTTAGTTGTGTAACAATTTTAGTCTGTCCTGTTTTCTTTTTTATCATCCTGACAGTGTGGCTCTTGTGGGATTAATTTTTTTGTGCTGTTTTATTGTAAACAGCAAATGCTTTCACTGTAAAAATTACGTCACTTAAGAATATTAAGGCCAGGTTGGATGTGGCTCTGGGCAGCCTGGTCCAGTGGTTGGCCCTGCACATAGCAGGAAGGGTTGAAACTAGATTGTCATTGTGATCCTTTTCAATCAAGGAAATTAGGAAAACAAACAAACAAACAAAAAAAAACTAACAACAATAAAAAAATGACAGGACCAAATATAAATTTGCAACTAAGAAATATGCTTAGCTATTTTCTTACCAGAAAAAATGTTGAATCTGGGCTAAGCACACATTTCTTAAGGGATATGAATCATAGAATCATAGAATTGCTCAGGTTGGAAAAGATCTTTAAGATCATTGAGTCCAACCACAACCTACCCAAACTATCCTAAATAACAACTCTCAATGAACAATATTCTGTGAAATTTTAAAATGTAATTGTGATGATGTAACATGGACCTTGAATTAAAGATGTTTTCTGGGAAAGTACTGAAAAAATGTATTGTATATCTGTTACCACTCTAATTTAAGCTAATTTTAAAAAATCTTAAAATTTTCATTTGTTATTCATAAAGTAACTTGGCATGATCGGAGTATTTTAATTTTATCTGAACTGAAATTTATGCATGCTATGATTACATTTTTCATATCTTCAATCTTTATTGATACTGTAGCCACTTGGAAAAATTCAAGCTTTGTACAAAATTATATTTTATTTGTTTATATTTTCCAGCAGTATCATGTGAAGATTTTTCTTTCTAGGATCTATTTCTGTTTCAGCATTGCTTGTTGCTGCAAAATGGTCTTTCTTTATATCTGGAGTTGAATGTCAGTTTCTTATGCTGGGCAAATGATTTTTCTGCTGATAACAAGTGGTATACAGTATCTAGTGATTATTCAGTTTCATGTTTAAAACTGAAATAATACAATAGAGCTTCAATTTTTAACTGTTTTTAATTCTTCTGTCATGTTTGTCATGTCAGGCTTGCTGTCAACAGTCAAGTTATTTTTTAATAACTTTAAAGGTGATCTTACTAGAACGTGAAAAATCAGTTGATAAATCTGCAGTTTGGATTTCCTTTTAAATATCATCATCTTTTTAAACACAGATTTATTTTAAAGTCCTCCAATGTTTCTATTAATCTAAAACAATAAAAAGAATGGTCCAACCAATGAGCTGAAAATTGAACGAAGGTGGCGAGGGGCCTACCTTGGATAAACAAGTAGCTCCTGATAAACTTGGTTCTAAGAGAGAAGGTATGAAAAATGCCTGAGGAGGAATACAGAAACACTGTCTAAGCATGCAAGCTTGGATATAGGAAATGCAAAGCCTATCTACCGTAAGATTTGATAAGGATACATAGGACAACAAATGGCTTCTTTAGATACATCAACAGCAAAGTGCAGATAAAGAAAAACGTGAGCTGAATTGGACCAGGTGCCTAGTGACCAAGGATGTGGAAATGACTTAGGAACTTAGTTCCTTCTTTGCCTTACTCTTTATTGCAAGATAAAGATTGTAAGATTTGCATTCAACACTCCCAGACCTCTGAGACCAGTGAGAAACTACAGAAACAAATTTATCCTCAGTGGAGGAAGATCAGGTTAGCGCTCATTGAAACAAAGTGGAAATACGTAAGACTGTGGAATTGGATGATATGCAACATGAGGACAGAGAGATATTGTTGATGTCATTGCAAAGCATCCCTAGATTATCTTTGGAATGTTGTGGCAATTGGTAACAGTTCCTGATGACTGAAAGAAAACAGATGTTTCTCCTGTCTTCAGGAAAGACAATAAGAAGAATTTCATCATCCTCACTTAAATCCCCGAGAAGTAAATGGAATGAATAAACCTGGAATTCATCTCCAAATGTATTAAGAGCAAGAAGGTGACTAGCAGTACTTAGTATGAATTTATGAAGATAAAATTGTTTGTGACCAACTTGACAGTCTTCAGCCATAGGATGGCTAGGTAGTTAAGATGAAAGCAGTGAATGTTGTTTATCTCAGCGTCACCAACCTGTTTAACAGTCTCCTCTAACATCTTCATGCACAAACTCACAAAGTCAGACTTGGTTGGTAGTCAGGTGGATTGTAGTAAAGTGGCTCAATTGTTGGTTCATGCTACTGTGATCGTTGGCGCTAAGTCCTTCTGAGGACCAGAGCTGTACTTCAAGGATCAATGCAGGCCCAAGTACAATTTAATATCTTCATTAATGAACTTGTTGATGAGACAGCATGTGCTCGCAGATGGGAGAGTGGTTGGTAGACCCAGTGACTATACTGCTATTCAGAAATACCATCCTCAACAGGACAGAAAAATGGTTAGGCTAAGATCTCATGCTGGTTAACAGAGGGAAATGTACCAAAGAAGGGATAGTTCCAGGTATCAGTATGTGCTGGAGGATGACCAGCTGCAAAAATTGATTGTGTCAAAGTTGAACACAGACAGCAAAGATGACCTGCAACCTTCTTAGCTGTATAAGGAAGAAAATCGCAAGCAGATCAAGGAAAACAGTCCTCTACTCAGCACTGATGAAACCACATCTGATGTACTGACTTCATGTTTGGGCTTTCCAGTTCAAGAGAGGCAAACTGGAGGGAACCCATCAAAACGACACTAAGATGATTAAGGAATTGAAGCAGTTCTTCTACAAAGAGAGGCAGGATGAGAGATGGGAAACAGTAGAGAACATGGAGCTACATTTCTAAGGAAGAAGTGATTGTGGATGAAGTTGAAAATATTCCATTTAAACAAATAGAAAATTTTTTATTCTGGGGATGGCTGAACCAAAAAATAGCAAAGTCTGTGCTTTGGAGATAACTTTATGGAATAATGTCTTGAACAACATTCTTTAGCTGATGATCTCCAGATAGTTCATTAGTTGATTCTTTAATGTCAATAGATGTGGGGGGGGGGGGGGGGGGCGGAAAATACAGGAGATGCAGTATTTGCCTCTGATTTCTTTGCTTTGACATACTAGGGAAGTGATAAACTTAATTATCAGATGGCAGGTATTTATCAGAATTTAAGGAGATGTAGTCAAAGGTGTGATGTTATCTCTTTAGGATGAGAACACAGGTGGCCCAGTAGGAATATGATAGTTCAAGAATAAGTGGAAAAAGAACCATCTCGATATAGTTCGCTTCTTGAAATTTTGTTGTTTCTTTCCGTTCCAGTTAGATAAGGAGCAAAAATTTATCCTGTTAAAGCTTAACCAAGGCAACAATATCTGGTTATTTTTCTTAAAACTACTTTCTGTAATGGCAATTGCTTTTCTCAGAAAAAGACTATGCTAAGGAAGTAGTCAAGGCAAATGGAAGTTTAAACAGCATACTCATGCATGTCTGTTTGTAAAATATAAATGTTTGTATGATTTGAAATGTCTGGTCAGGGGAGCATAGACTATTACAGAATTGCTGAGTTGGAAAGGTACTTCTGGAGGTCTTTAATCCATGCTCAAAATATGTTCAGCAAGAGCAGGTTGCTCAGGTCTTTGTTGAGTTAAATTTTTATTATCTCCGAAGATGGAGATTCCACAACCTAAAGTGTTTGAACACCTTACGTTTAAGTGAAACTTACGTGTTTACCTCCTTCAGAATGTATAATATGTGAGTTGCACTCAAAACAATGACTTTAGTAATACGAACTACAACAGACACAAAGAGCACAATAACACTATTTGATAGAGCAAATTCTTAGCTACGAAATATACTGTTTTTCAGCATAGTCACCACCGCTAGCATTTTTACCAGCAATGAACAACAACTGTCATGCCATGCTTGTAAAAGTCTATATCAGTGTAGGTGACCAGACTGTGAACTGTTTACAAGCATGGCACGATCATGTTATTGATAGGTGAATATTGCCATTCTTTAATTGGCCTGAATATATTCAAGTCAGAAATGCTTCTTCTCTGCTGTGACTCTGGAAGTTCAAGCCTTCAGTTTAGTTTCGGGTGTAGTGGTCAGAATTGATGGTTTGTTCAAGTTTCAGGAAATATAGAAGGATCACCTTTGTCCTATGCCAGAAGACAGTGTACAGCACTTCATCTTTTTCTTCAGTGGAGAATTTGCATGTGGCCATTCCATGGTCTGCTGTTTTGATTCCAGCTCATAGTGGCTGCACCACATCTTTATCACCAGTAACGGTGCAATCCAGGAAATTGTCACCTTCAGCCTGATTCTGGTTTAGTAGCTCCTGATAAACTTACATACAGTGTTCTTTGTGTTCCTGTGAGACCATTTATGCTACTCAGCTGGCAAAACCTTTTTCAATACTCCAAAGTTACTATCATTTTTTCCAAGACATGCAAGCTGATATTCAGCTCTGTACACAGTTCTTTGATCAAAATCCACCAATTCGTGTGGATGTGTTGATCAAGTCGTTTTTCATTTTGTGGAGTGACAGCTGCTGGAATGGATCACCCATTGGCTCATTGAACTCACATCCACTATTTGGTCTCCACAAAAGTTCAGCAAGCACTGATTAATATGAATGGGTGCAACTTTTTCAGAATGAAGGAATTAAATTGCACTTCTTTGCTTATATGCACTTCTATATCACATGCTATGTTGTCAGAGTACCTTTCTGCTGCCATCTGTCTCATGGCAACATGGAATATTGGTGGGAAGTTTTGACATATTCTGCCATGTCACTAACATCTGCCTCTGACTTTATGAACCAACATAATAAAATAGAAGGCATTACTTTTGGAGCAGCCATTTGTATATACATTTGCATACATGTCCATTGTGTAATTGTAGTAAGCAAGATCTTGGTTTTCATTTCTCTTTTTGGTAATGATTGAAGAAGGGATCAGTGTAGGAAGTCTAGAATAGCAATAATCTGCAAAACAATGAATTAGGAAGAAATTCTAATCCTTGCATGTGTAGTCAATAGAGTGAAAGCAAAATTGTGTTTACCTGCTATTTTCATTAATCCTTAATAAAAGGAAGAAAAATTGCTGTTTAATATTGCTGTCAGGTCACCATGAGTATTTTAGATACCTATTGTATTTCCACTTATAAAATATCTTTTTTCTATTGGTAGTTATTTAGAAATGTCTTCCAGGTGTTCTACATCACATTTCCACAGTTTCTGGAGTCCAGATAATCTCATTAAAAAAGTGTCACTTTACAGAGCTTGTATTTCATTCTTACAAAAGTAGTATAGAATTTTAATGATTCAAAATGATCAAGGTTTATTTTAGTGAGTTGTCTAAAATTTTGCCAGATTTTTGGGGAATACTGGATATTTAGTTGAAGGGAAAATTGAAAAGATGTCTGCTATTGTTTTAAGTTCAAGTCTGGTTCTGTTAAGAATCCAACATAATGTGTAGAGAATAGTTAGATGAACAGTTAATAGTAAATGTTGTCACTTCTTTAGCTGTGTTGTAATTATGTTTATCGATACAGCTTGATTTCTTTGTTAGTAATCTTCTTGTGCATTAATCTTGTAGTGGATTAAGCTTTAAGTAGTAAAGACACTTTAACAGTGTCTTTCCCTGACACTCAGAATGTAGAAATAATGACATTCTTTCAAATGGAAAATAAGTATATAAACTTAGCAGATTTCAGGAGTATGAAGGTACATAAAAATGTAATCTCTGAATAACTCTTATTTGAAACTGACGAATTTATATTTAATAAATAGATATTCAGGTAAAGTGAGAACCAAGCAGTAGCTACTACTATATGTCTTTAATGTTTTCAGTACGATATGTAAAAAAAATTTATTATGAAAAAGAACTTGAAAGCATCAAGGATTTTTAAAATCATGGTTGTGGTCATTATTGTCGTTCAATAGGTTATATTACACCAGGAAGGTCATATGGATGATGGTCTAACCTTACAAAGATGTCAGCATGAAGAATCACAAGCTGCTCGAATCATTCGCAATACTACAAGCTTATTCAGCCTGTTTATAAGGTAGTTGTTATCATCTTGTATACAATATTTTTTGTTTGTTGTAGGTATTCTGAAATGAGAAGAATGTCTCTAACAAAATTCTTATTTCCTTTTTCCAAATATTTGTATTTAGAAAAATGATTTTTTTTTTAACTTGTCATTTTGATAATTACTGCTATTAAATAGATAAATCTCAGATTAATGAAGATCCTTTAGATGTACCTTAAAGCCAGACATAAACTGGGCCATAATCTAGTTTAAAGAATAGATGTTACAATATCTAAATTATACTAGTAAGGATTCTACAGTAGCTAGAAATTGAGAATATTCTGAAAAGGATTTTTGTACATTTCTTGGTAAACAAAATACTGCATTTAACTGTATTCACATTTGTCAAACCATTTGAAGATGGTTAGTAGATGGTTACTACTAAAAACTACAAGTCCTTGCAAATGAACAGTAAAAGGAAATACGAAATAGATCTCTGAAGAGAATTCATCTTATTTTTTTCAACATCTTGGCAGCAACATTTTATTTGTACCCTTTTAGTTACCCATCCTGTTGAATTTTCTGTCACCTTGGTGGTTACCTGCAAGACTTACAGACCAAAGGGGCAGGCTTCTTTCATGAACCTAATGCTGTGTCACATATTACACACAGTAAGAGCACTTAGGGTAAAAGGCTGAACTTCTTCTGAGAAGAGAAAAATAACAACTTCTTCACTCATTTCTGTCATGTAGATGATTATGTGAGCATTCCTATGTCATTTGTTTAAACCAATACGTTCATACTCAGTGAAATAGATTTAAGGATATTCAAAGGGTGTGGGAGCATATTAGTAGAGAGACAGTAACTATTATTTGATTTTTTTCCTTAGTGGGAACAACAGAACACTATCACCCATTGCCCTGCCTGTTGAGGAGATGGCTCAGACTCTGCAAGACCTGATCAAGTACTTCCAGCCTCCTGGAGAAGACCTGGAACATGAAGATAAGCAAAACAAGCTTCGGTCCCTCAAAAACAGACAAAACCTATTCAAAGATGAGGTAGAGAGAGATAACTTGTTACGTTACATTAATTCTATGTATGCAGTGTCACAAATGTTCAGAGAAATCTAAACATGTATGGTTTATAATGGTTATAACGTTATGGTTAAAACTAATGGTTACATAGTTTATGCGTATATAGTAAGACTGTAACACCATATAACTTGCTGTTCTGTAATTTTCACGTAAACACTTTGTATAAGCCACAAACTCTGTCTAATAAAATTTGATCTTAATACTTATAGGCATCCTTAATCAGCATTAACAGAAATACTGTGTTTAAGAATATTTTTTTTTCCTGCATATGTACGCATGCTGGATGCCTGAAATGAATAATAAAACTTAGATGAGTCATAGATGTTATTTCTGATGTCTTGTCCGCCAGGGCATGAAACAAGAAATTTTTATGTCTAGAAGATGGGAGAAGAATACTTTTAGAGGATGCGTGTTACGTAATTGTAGAATTGCTACTTTCTGAAAAGAAAGTTGTTTCTTTTCAAATTTGGAGACACACTGCAAGTTTTCAGTACCATTTCAGTCGAAAATCAAACTAAAGTTAAAAATTTGTTCTAGTGTTTTAACTTATTTTACAGATTTTTTATTGACTAGCAAAATTTCCACCCTTATTAATCAAATAAAATTCCTTTGTGTATAGACTTTTTTTTTTTTTCTATATAAGGACGATACTATGTATAAAATAAATATTCTCAAAAATTGTAAAAACCTTAATTGTCAGCTTTGTTTTTTCCTTACCCCTTATACTCTCAGCAGAGAAAGGGGTGGTATAAAATCCTTCTCCAACATAGGTAATTTCGACTTAGGAAAATATGCGTTCTGATCTTGTAAGCACAGTTTTCTTGTTTGTTTGTTTGTTTGTTTGTTTTTTAAACAAGGATTGTGCTTTTACATATACAGTTAAAAAAAAAAAAAATTGTCAAAAGGACAACCTACTCTTCTTTCACATGTAGATGACTTTCCTCTCTCTTATGTGTGTGTAGGGAATGCTGGCACTAGTTTTGAATTGCATTGATCGTTTAAATGACTACAACAGTGCAGCTCATTTCGCAGAAATTGCAAGAGAAGAAAACAGTACAGCATGGAAAGAAATTTTAAATCTCCTTTATGAACTGCTTGGTAAGTTCTTCAATTAAAAAAAGTAAATATGTAAAATAAATAAATAAATAAATAAATATGTGTATGTATGTATGTACAGGATATAGGATATGTATTCTACTCACTGCTTCACTGCCAAAGAATATTTTGTATGCTTTTCATTCTGTCACATAAGTTGTAGAATTTCTTCCATGTACTTAGTGACTCAAATTGCAGAAAATAGAGGTTGTTGAGCAGTGTTACGATGGAAAAATTAAATTCCAGCTAGAAAAATAAATTGATGCAACATGCCAAATTCGTGTTTTTTTCGTTATTATTACTTGTGGTATGTGAGCTGACATGAATTATTATTTCAAATATTTAGAAAAACTAAAAAATGTTTTCTGTTTATGAAGATGAAGAGAAACTTAAAAGTAATATTCAGAATTCATAGTTTTATAGAATCCATTTTTTCACTTGAGGCTTAGTATTAATAAAAATAATTACATCAAATAAAAAATAAAATACCATTTTCAATTTCAATGCCAAGCTTTCTAGAACGAGCTGCTCTGGTGTTACAATAGGACCAAAACTCTATGGCAGAGAAATACATGTATCTGTTAACTTCCTCATATAGGAGAATCTTGTCTTCTGGTAGAATTTTAGATGCATTTCAATTTATTGAAAAAACAGTCTGAAGTAAAATAAACAAGAGTTAAAACAAGAATAAAACAAAGTAGGAATCAAGCTTTGGAATGTGAGATTCACAAGAAACATGAGTAGCTCAGTAAGTAAGCTGTTTCTGTTGAAGTCTTTTAATTGCTTAAGAAAGTAATGAAATATTATTGTCTGAATTTTAGTGCAATTTTAAGAGTTCAAAGAAAAGTATTTTGTAAAAACAAAAAACAAAACAAAACACCTTTGTTCTTTGTAGTACTTTTCTGATGTTGTCTTGATTTTCTTCTGCAGAAATTCTGCAGAATATTAATTCTTCAAAACAAAAATCTTTGGTTATCTACAAAATGCTATTTGTTTTATTTCTTTGTTTTATTTCTATGATCAGTAATAACTTCTAGAAGAAAAAATTCTCAATTGCTTAGAATACTCAACTAGTAATGAAGTTTCAAATAGCACTGTGTTCTATGCTTCTGAAGACTGAAAGCTGTCAATTCTATATCAAATTCTATATCAATTCTAATATGTTGATAGTTGCATGAAATAAGGGTGTTAAATAATTTCTATTACTAACCAATGGTAGGAGTGTAATTCTGCTTTCCTCAGTAGAGCTTCTGTGAACTGAAAAAAAAAAAAAAAAAGCTTCATGCTTGTTAGATGTTATGCTTGTTGTTGATACTCAAATGAAAATCTTAATTATTTGTTAATATCGCACTTAGATTATTATCACCTTTAAGGTATGTTAGATTGTTTGTTAAGTTATTATGGAAGTGTAGAGATACATATGATCAACATTGGTGATTTTGAAAAAGAAATCTACTGTTTCAAAATTATGTCTTGTGTGGATTTTTTTAGCTGCTCTCATTCGTGGCAACAGAAACAATTGTACTCAGTTTTCCAGTAACCTTGATTGGCTAATAAGCAAATTGGACAGATTAGAATCTTCCTCAGGTAAGAGTTATCAGTGTGAATTAACTATCAATACAACTTTCACAGGTGCCATGCTTGAGTAGTCATCAGAGTAATTTTGCTTGAAAATAGCATGCATTAGAGAAAAAAGAAAAAAAAGTGCACAAATCTCCGTATCTCCACTGTTTGTTTGTTTTTTAAATGAGCAAAGTGTTATATTTAAACAGTTTTGTGTTTCATTCATTTGGTATGTGCAGTATCACATCCAATCAGACTGTGTAGTATCAGACTACTGTCTCATTACTATCAGATAAGAACAGAGTTGCTTGTAGATACAAATGCAAATAACATAAACAGAAATTTCTTTTTGTATGAGATGTTAAAAAAAAATCAAATGATGCCATTTTCCCTGGTAAAAACTTTATCTCTCTTATTGAAAGGAAGAATTTATACTTGCATTTTCTCTTTAAATTGTGTCTATTTTCAAATAAAAGCACTAGTAAGTGCTTCATAATGCATTTATGTCTTCACATCTTCATACTTCACATCATAGTCATATCAGTAACAAGTGGTTTTATTCTCTTTTTAGACTGTAGAAGAGATTATCTCTTAAGATACTCTGCTATTTATTGAGTTTTTGGACAGTGTTTAGTTGTGAAGATGATTAATGACAACATTATTACTGTGATCTTTATTCAGGTATTTTGGAAGTGTTGCACTGTATCTTGATTGAAAGCCCAGAAGCTTTAAATGTTATAGCTGAGGAGCATATAAAATCTATTATTTCACTGTTGGACAAGCATGGGCGCAATTACAAGGTATGTTTGGAGAAACTAAGGTTGTTTTGATGGAGGGAAAAAATAAAATAATCAGGGAAACGTCTACTTGAGATAAGTAGTACTAGCACCTTTAAACAAATAAAGTTGAAGTATGTCTACAACATTGCTTTGTTGAGATTTAAAAAAGAGATGTATGTAATTGTTCTGCTGTTTCAAGTAGGGCAAATATGCCTACATGATCATAGGTAATTAAGAAATATCAATCAAAATATCAGCCAAAACTAGTTGTATCTATGATTTTTTTTAATTAGCTGGCTTTTGTTAGCACCTGGACAGAGTAAACCCTGCTTTGTGACCCAGAGTTCTGCAGACCTACTCAGAGAATAAGAATGACTGACACAAATGTTCTGTTCTGCATCTGCTTATGTTGGGCAGGAGTTTCCAAAGTCAATGTAAACTTGATGCTGTGCCTTGGGGGTGGTGTATGACGCTTTACCCCATTCTATCATCATCTCTGTGATGGCATACCAAAGCTCAAATGCATCTTTAGATGCATCTTAGAGAATCCAATCTCTGGATTGTTTGTTTGTAATGAGAATGTTGTGTCCCTCAGTATTAAGCACTGTGTTACTATGTTCTCACTTTTAAAGAGTTTTGCCCACTGTCAATTCTGTTGTAACCATTAATTTCTCAGACAAGTATGTCAATTTCTTACAAAAAAAAAAAAAAAAAGTTTTAGATATTTCTTAAGCTGTTTTGCTTTATAATGAATTCTTCTAAATGTTTTATTTTTCAAACTCCATGTGGATTATTTATCATATTAAAAGCATGTTTTGATAACAGATTCATAAACGATCTGAGAATTACAGCTCAGGAAGTTCTTTGTACCACAGTAAATTTCTCAAAGTATTTAATTTTACCTTTGAAATTTTTAATGAGATGGAATAGAAAATATATTGAAGAATGGTGACATGCATCTGTATTGTCCTTGCTTTTTTATATTAGAAAACAAACTACAAAATCTCAAATCTTTATTTGAGGCATTTTGCAAACCCTGTGTTCTGAATGCATTCACAAATTTTTTGCTATCCACAAGTATTATAGACTATATGCAATCTGTATTTAGGAAAAAAAAAAAAGATAATTTCTACTATATTCCTTCCCTTAGATATATTCTGAATATAAATTAACAGCTGAATTACAGCACGTACAATAAAAACCATTATCCAACTTTCTTTTGATTTCCTCTTTCAGGTTCTTGATGTGCTTTGCTCTCTTTGTGTCTGTAATGGAGTTGCAGTTCGTGCCAATCAAAACTTGATCTGTGACAATCTACTGCCAAGAAGAGACTTACTTTTGCAAACACGTTTGATTAATGATGTGACAAGGTATTGTGAAATAGTTCATTATTATATTAGAAGAGAATGAACTTAAATGTTTTCTATAATTGTAGAAAATCCTGTAACCTGAGAAATGTTCTGCAGTTTTCAATATTGAGACACAGACTTTAAGATATGCTTATATATTCTTAAAAATCCATTTTCACTGAGATAAGGCAGTTGTCCTGGCAACCATGTTCAAATGAGAATTGTTAATTTATTTTGATTGTTAATTGATTTTGAGATCTGTTTTGACATTAAATGGAAAGGTGAAAGTTGCTTATTTCTCACTCAAAACAGAGTATGACTTTATCTAATAATTATGATGGCATATGTAAACATATTGTGTGTGTTTTAAGAGACATTTTATTTCCTAGCTGTCTAACTAATGAAGTGCTATCTCAAATCAAATGCTATAAGCAAAATGTGGAAATCTACACTTACATAATATTTAGGTGTAAGTTATATACATAATACGTATACTATAAATAGTGACATGTAGTATTTATAAAGAAGTTGCCCTGAGAGGTTGTGAATGCCTCATCCCTGGAGATGTTTAAGGCCAGATTGGTTAGGGCCCTGGGCAGTCTGATCTAGTACATGATGTAGCAGCTGGCAACCTTACCTGCAACAGGGGGATTGATACCTGATGGTCCTTGATGTCCCTTCCAACCCAAGCCATTCTATAATTGTAAGATTGGTGAAGTGAATTTGACTATTATACAACAATATAACTCATGTGCCACATTTAATGTATTACACTAACTGGATTATGTTTTCTTGTTTTAGCATAAGGCCAAACATATTTTTGGGTGTTGCTGAGGGCTCTGCACAATACAAGAAGTGGTACTTTGAATTAATAATTGATCAGGTTGATCCATTCCTGACGGCAGAACCCACCCATTTACGGGTTGGCTGGGCGTGTACTTCAGGTTATGCCCCCTATCCTGGAGGTGGAGAAGGATGGGGTGGCAATGGTGTTGGAGATGACCTATACTCTTTTGGTTTTGATGGCCTTCATCTGTGGTCTGGTAAGTACTTTGTTCAGTCCCATTTATTCTTGTATTTGGGGATTACCAACCTGTATTCTCAGTACCTTTTAAGTGCATACATGCGTGTATGTGCATACACAGCATACTGATCTATAGTGAGCTGTATTCAGAACTTCAGAATACTGTGAATTTAGAATTTTTTAGGTCAGACTGCTTTTCTGAGATTTTAGTACTGAGTAATGCCAGCTGGGCTGTTTAGCAGATGGTTTTTATTTTCATGATTTTAATTTAAAAATGGTGTTCTCTAGATCAAGATTTAAGTGTATCTGTTAAAAATTGGTGGATGTACTTATCTTAGATAAGTTCATTATGGATGGATCTACACAGAGTCATACTTGTTCACTTTGCACCTACAGCTGAAGTTAAATGACATTATCCTTACACGTATGATGAATAAACTGAATTTAGATTTCAGTAAATCAATTCATAAAAGATAATTCTGGCAATTAGAAATTACCACGCAGTATTTCCTATTTCTGCTGGTTTTAGAATATATATTGCAGTGGTGCAACATCAAATTAAAACCTGTACTGATGATCTTTGAAAAAAACATTTTACATTGAACACTTGAGCGAAAACAGTCCTAGCAGAGAAAATTCAAATTTTCTATAAATGCTTTTTAATATCTAAGATACGGTTTGTATTGCAGTGAAGTGATTAACTGCTTTTTATAGCAGTTTTATATATATATATATATATATATATATATATATATATATATAAGATGTTAGTGGATTGCAGCAATGTTGTATTTTTTTTTTGCTCTCTTAAGTATCAGTGACATTACATTTGTCCTCTTAATAGCCATTCTTTGCTTATGCAGATTGTAGATGATAATGGGGTGAGTTAACAGGCAAGTGGACTTGACTGCACATTGCAGTCAGCTAGATGCGAGTGAGAGCTCTGGAGGAGCAATAAGTGTTTACGGGAGGGATCATCTGGGGTGTTGCAGATTGACTAAATTTGTAATAGTGCACGCTTTAGAATAAGCGTTCAGGAAAAAATAGAAAGTAGAAGAAACTTCTACAGATGCTTTAAAGAATGTCCTGTGGTGTGTGCAGTTAACTGGAAAACAGGCTTTGAAAGTATCTTGTTTGTTTTTGTTTTTTAAATGATCCTTCACTCCTTAAACTCCACGGAAAGGGAACCAGAGTATACTGTTTATAAGCAAACAGGTATCTTACAGAACAGAGCATATTGACCTTGTCAGTGTATAGTGCCATAGAAACAACAGGTATCTAATTCTAAGAATAAAATGGCAACATGGAAGCATAATAGCAGTCATTTTTAATTTCTTAATTTTCCTAACATACTCTCTAAATAAATTGTATTTCAGAAAAGCAATATCACATAGGGCTACAAGAAAATATTTAATTACAGAATTATATATCCCAGATTATGTCAGTTACTGTCTCTTCTGAGAAAGCAATGAAAGGACAAAGAAATCGGTAGAAAGTGAAACAGTTGCTAGAATTTCTCTAAGACTGTCCATACTTACTCTTATAATGCCATAAAGCAGTGCGAGAGCCCTGGCAACTGTGATCTGTACTTAAGATGTATGATAAACTTGACCGTGTTTATATACCAGTGTTCATTAACATTGTGTTATTATTATCTAGGATTGCATTTTCTCTTGCTTACACCTTCTAATAATCATAAATTATTTTTCAGAGTGTGTCTGCTTCAAGATAAATTTGAGTTGAAAACTAAATTCATTTCCAAGAATGAGACATGGATAAAAAGTTCTGTTTACCCTTTCTCTGGAATGTTCAAACATTCAATTAATATTGCAGAGTTTTGTTTTGGAGGGCACTTAACATTTTGTTTTACGTAGGGTTTTAGCTCTCTGCATGTTCCTGTTTAAAAAATAAAAATAATAATTAAAGCTTGTTCAAAATTCTTTAAAAAATCTTAAGTAAATGTGCAGTTTGTAGACCCAGGCTGATTTAACAGTTTAGCAAATAAATTTGCAAAATCCTTGCATGGTTTTTTTGTGTAAAAAATATTTCTATGTACATATTAATCTTCTTTTTCGGAGGGAGGGCTGAGTTGGGAGAAGGGGAGAGAGAGGAGGTAAGTTGAAAGGTGTATGCAATAGTTCAGTAAATCATTAATGCAAAATTAAATGCTAATGGAATTACAATAATATGTTAGGCCATAATACCAGGTCCAATAAATACAACTTGAAATGCAAGCTAATCTTGCCCATGTAGTTAACACTTGTAGTCTATTTGAATGCAGTATTCAAAAGATGCTTAGTTAAATGAGTTTATCAGTACACCAGATTAAACAATACTTTTTTTCATAAACAATTGTTTTGTTGTTTTGTTTATTTTTTTCTACTAATGTTGCTTTCTACTTGGGTTGATTCTGAAACTATTTATCCTGTTCATAAGTGTAATGTTATAGGCTGGTTGCTCAGGAGAACACTACATGCTACACTAAATCAAGGTAGTACTTGATAATAGATGGCCCAGATGAAGTTTAATATAAGCTCCAGGTGTATGGTAATCAAACAGGAGACTGGAAGGGAACAAAGGGACAAATATTATTCCAAAACATCGGCTGTTGCACTTCACTTGGGAGTATACTCCAAGAGAGAAGTATATCAATGTCAGTTTTAACAAAACAGGGTGCATAATTTACTTTGTCTAAATAATCTTGCATCAAGTTACAGCAGGAACTAAAATGATTTCAGCTGTGCATATTCTGCCTTCTGAATGGTGTCAGAGACCTCAAGTGCTTTACTCAGTTCATGCACTGTTCTGCTGCACCGGTTTGAACAATCTTAATTCATTCTCTGTTTTTGAAAGCAGAACAATTCATAAAACACATGAGAGCAAGATCATGTCTTTGTGTCTGAAAACAAAATCTTGATGATGTCTTTCACTAAATATATTTATCACTTCATTCTTAAATGCATTTAGGAATGCATGCATTCTTAAATACAAATTTTGGTTACTTGATTATTTTTATTCTAGGTCGAGTACCCAGAGCTGTGGCATCTGTCAATCAACATTTGCTGTCATCTGATGATGTAGTTAGCTGCTGCTTGGATTTAGGTGTGCCCAGCATTTCATTCCGCATTAATGGTCAGCCTGTGCAAGGAATGTTTGAGAACTTCTGTACTGAAGGGTTTTTCTTCCCTGTTGTAAGCTTATCAGCAGGTGTAAAGTAAGTACTAGTTAATTGTTCTTCTTTTAGGATTTTTTCACAAAAAAAAATGTTATCTGATTTTATATAAAATCTATGCAATTTTTTTTCTGTTCTGCAAACTATCAGCTAGGAAGGAGGCAGGAAAGTATTGATTTTATCAGGGATGATTTCACTTTAGGGTGAAATGTTGAGCTTATTTGTAACCTGACCAAGTTACAGTGTCTGAAAATTGTTACTATTATGGGTATTTGGTGACTTAGGGGAAATTAATTTTGTCTCATTCCAATTATCAGTGGAAAAAAAAAAAGCACATTAGAAACACAGCACCTTATTTGACACTAATTAAAAATTCCATTCAGCATTCTCAGCAGGAGGTTGAAAAAAAAAAACAAAAAACCCACTAAACCATTAGTAAAACTGATACCATATTCACAATAGGGAACTCACGCTCTGGTGTGAAGCAGCACTCTTCTTATTGATGTTGCCCATTTCTCACCTGTTTTATAGCTAAAACAATGAAATAGAAATCTAAAAAAAAAAAACAGAATTTAAAGTTAAATAGTGAGATAAATCTATCAGAAAATCTGAAGTTGTCGTTGCACTTCAGTGGCCAAAATGGTTGTATTGACAGAGCCAATACATTGATAAGAGTAGCCCTTGCATTCACTGTTTGTTCTAATATGAGCAATTTCTGTTCCTCTGTAGCATATTTATTGCTGATACTAACAGGCAGCAATTGTAGGAAGAAAAGCTGTACACAAAATAAAGAAGAATTTTTCAATATGAAAATAATAATATGAAAAAATTGAAAATAATATGAAAAAATATGAAAATAATATGAAAGATTGAAACTTTTATCTTTTGTAGGCTGAGCCTAGGAGTTAAATTTTTTTTAATATATATTTGATTTTCAGGAGGGTTCTAAGGTCAGGTAAACTTGAAGCATGCTGTTCAAAATGAAAGATATGAACATTTCTTTTAAAATGAGATAAAAAGCCATGCTTTTAGTGATCCGGATATTAAAAGAGATTCTGCAGAATTAGGACTGTTGCAGCCTGTGTGGAAGCTTAGGGAAATGCAAAAAAGATCGAAGAGGAAACAATTCTCAGCAGGAATTAGACCATCTTAAAGAGTAGATGAGATTTAGTGGTTTGTTATAACTTAGAAAAATTTATCAAATTGACAGGAAGCAACAAGCTATTTACTGGGATGTGATCATCAAACTGTTGTATGAGAGTCTTTTCCTTTCATTTTTTTATTTGTCTTTTGCCTACTTGGAAAGTCAGAGTTCTAGTTCTTAAAATAAAATTGACCTCCTTTTTATTCTTAAGTTATTTCAGTCTGCTTGGAGATTAGAAGTCTAAACTCAAAGTTGTCATCTCAGATACTGAGCTGCATTGGGATCATTGAAATGTTTAAAGTAAATTATTAATGAAATTAGAAGGTAAAGGAAGGTATATTTCTTGTGGATATTGAACCATTTCAGTTATTTGTGCTTATGAACATCTTGTTTGAGAAAACTTGCGTGTCATGCTCTATCTCTTCTCTTTAAAATTATTAATGAAATCTACTGTTTATGAACTAGGTTGATCTGACAGTTCTAGTATTTCTAGAATTATAAGTAAAAAGTTGTAAACCTCTGGTCATCCCATCACGAGAAATGCATGCACTTACAAATGTTATGGTTGTTTACCTGTATTGTTGGCCTACATGAGGACCTAACTATGAAGTTGAATTGTTTTGGGCTTTTTTTTTTTTTCCTGGTATGTTCTTAAATTTAAATGAAAAGTATATCTCTGAAAAGAAGATATTTCTGAAAAGAAATAGAAAACTTCATGGGTTTATTAGGAATCCTGGCTATTCATTTGAAACTCATTTTTAGTAGCACTTGGTGTAATTTTGTTTTCTTGATTTCTCTGTTATGATTAAGTGTCTTTTGTTTCACAATATCCTTTGGATTCTTATTAACACCTGTTTGTGTGAGTCCACTGAGTAGTTATTTGAAAAATCTTAAGTGGCACATAAAAGGTCCCTATGGTATTTTCAGACTATCAGTCCAAGTTAAATTAGATTTTATTGATCATTTAATTGCAGTACAAATTTCACTTCATTCATATAACTATTTGATTTTACATAAGAAATATATTATTTTACAATACAACGCTGGATTGAATAATTATTTTTGCTTTGGCTAAGATGGATCTTCAAAAAAAAGTAGATGACATTAATATTGACAGTATCTGCTAATAGAAATGCTTCGTAATTTATTTTTGTACTTATTAAAACATGAAATAAACTACCATTTTATATGTGCTACTCAAATGTTTACATCTCTAAATGATATGTTTATAACGTTAGTATATGCTAACTATTTAAAAGTATAATTTCTTCACTGCAAATTGCACAGAGCTCGTTTCTTACTTGGCGGGCGTCATGGAGAGTTTAAATTTCTGCCTCCTGCTGGCTATGCCCCCTGTTATGAAGCCTTGCTTCCAAAAGAAAAGATGAAATTGGAACCAGTGAAAGAATATAAGAGAGATTCTGATGGAGTGAGAGACTTGCTGGGTACTACACAGTTCCTCTCCCAAGCTTCATTTATACCTTGTCCTATAGACACCAGTCAGGTATGTTACATACCCAGTAATAAGATAGTAAAATATTTCTTAACATGTAATTTAGCAATTCAGAAGCTAAGCTAACTTATTATCTTTCTTAACAATTCGTCATTTGTATGTTTTACTGTATTTAATTAAACTCATACATCTTGTTATTACAGGATTTGGTCAAACTAAAGCCTTTTCTTACTTGTGGAACTGTTATATTCTTTTCTTAGATTGCTCTTCCTTTTCATCTTGAAAAGATCAGGGATAAACTAGCAGAAAATATCCATGAACTGTGGGGAATGAATAAAATAGAACTGGGCTGGACATATGGCAAGGTATGATTTGAATGACCTCTCTACGTACAGACATGTAAAATAGCCTACCAGAAAAATGTACTGGGACCTGTAACAGAGTGTTTAATGGTGGTTAGAAACATCTAGATAAAAAAAAGAAACTACTGATAATAGATGATTATGTAAAGCTAGTAGGAAATGTTTATATTAACAACTGATTAGGAGACAAATTTGCACTATAAATAAATCACATATTTTAACACTATAGGTAGGAGACACTGTGGAAAAATACATTCATTGAGAAATGTCCTAACTACCCTAAAATGGAATTCTACTGAAAATCATACCAGCAGTGCGTAACTCCACAACAAATTCCTTTGTTACTCTGATGCTGGAGATTAAAGAGATAAGATGTCCAAAGTGTGTTATCAAATGAAAAAGTGTTAAAAGATAGGGAACAAATATTACGTTCAAAATGTTATACAAAATTCAACAATTAGACTAGAATCAGTATCTTCCCCTAGTAATGCAAAATTCTAAGGATTACTTTCTGCTTTAAGGTTATTTCTTTTGGCTTTTTTTCAAGTTGAGATTTACTAGGACGGCAGTATGATCATAACTGTATCGCACTTTAAAAGAATATTTTCCTTCCCTTGCTGCTATTCCACTTATGGGTTTAATTTACTTTCATTTCTCACTGAGAACTCTGTTAGCATCTGCTAAAATGTCATTGTTGCTGAAGATTAGAGCTTTACTGCCCATATTAACGTTATCAGCATTTTGTGATGGAAAATTATTTCTGTGTATGAGGTGACTAGTTGCCACCAGGATAGAAACACTCGGCATTGAATAAAAGAGTCTGTTTAAGTAACCATCAGAAATACCCAGATTGTCAGTAATATCAGAAAAATGCAGTGCTTTAATATTTCAGAAAAAAAGAAATGAGAACATGACCAAATGATTATTGAAGTTTTTTGAATGAGAATGGGTATAATAGAGCTCATTATGCAAAATTTCTCTGTAGGTTGCTCTGGCATGCAGTAGTAATCATTGAGTTTGCAGGCTTGCTTTCATGTGTTTGATGTATTTATGCAGAACCCATGAAATTGCTGTTTTTTTTCTATTTTTTGTTGGTTAGTTCTTAAAAGTGCACGTTATAAATCAATCAGGGAGAGTTCAATCATGGGAGAGTTCATTTGTGTAATAACGAGTAACTGTCATTGAGTAAAGGTAAATTGTATTCTTTTATTTATTGCAGAGAATTAGCAGATTTCTAACTCTTGATAATGGTCTGATTTTGGCTTCATTCTTCGTTTAGTATCAGGTAAATACTCTTTTTTTTTTTTTTTTTTTTTTTTTTCCTTACAGATACGGGATGATAATAAAAGGCATCATCCTTGTCTTGTGGAATTCTCAAAGTTACCTGAGACAGAGAAGAATTATAATCTACAAATGTCAACTGAAACCCTCAAGTGAGCTTTGAATTGAAAAGATTATTTTTTTCTTTATTCAAAATATTTTATATTATTGTATGATATAAAAACATGCTACATCATTAGAATCAAGGTGTGGTCTTATTGATTTTGCTAGAAATTCCAGGAACATGTTTAGACAAATTTAGAAAGTTATTTCTCGATGAAGAACTGAAAAAGAAAATGGCACCAAACCTTTTTGGCTTTAGTTGAAGAGGCGTAACTTTCAAGGAAGACTTCTATAACTTTTAACATATTTAATTTCGTGTTTTTAATAACTAAAAATATTAAGTATTGAAATTCCATTACTTTGAATGGCTTTATGGTTTTTTTTTTTTAAATATTATTCTGTGTATTCATATTAAAAACAAAACGGAAAAAGTGAAATGGATCAGCTCTAGAATGTTGTGCTTTACTACTGATGTTTTTCTATATTATTAGAACGCTTTTGGCCCTTGGATGTCACATTGTTCATGCTAATCCAGAAGCTGAGGAAGACCTTAAAAAAGTCAAGCTTCCTAAAAAGTATGTACCTTACACTAGCTATTAGATACTATTTCCAACTATAGGATATTGGTCAAGCAAAAATAATGTAACATCTTTAAGAAAAATACTTGACATAAACCACGTGCTCCTTGTAGACTTACAGAACCCATTGTTGCTCTATTATTTTTTCTTTGATTGTGGTTTAGTGCTGCAGAGTTATTCACATACCATAGCTATGTAAACTTATAATTGCGTGCGTTGTAACAGTTACATGATTTTTGAATAGATGTTCCAAAGTTGAAAACAATGTTTCAGGGCTTTTCTATCACCTAGCAAAGCAGAGCATGCATAATATAAGGTGGCAAATGGATCTACTTGAAAAAGTTCGTACCCTTTGCCTCTAATTAGTAGTTTCAATTTACACCTCCTTTTCCTGCCTTCCAAGAAAGTGTTTATTCAACATATTTACATTTCTGAGACATTACTAATACATCTCTTAAAAGATTTGGTCAATTCTGTGCAAACAGAAAGAACAAGAGTTAAAAAATCAGAAAGTGACAGTTGTAAAATGCTGCACGTGTTTTTAAAAATGTACATGTGTAGATTATGGCACAAATTACAATCTTTTTTTACTTCAGTTTTTACTTGGTTGCTAACTTATGGCAATCGGGAAACTAATAATGGCTATAATAAGTAATCAGTAGCAGTCACCTCAAGAGCAGTAAAAATGGATTCAGCATTGCATCTGCTTTTTAGACTTGCCTGAGGGAATTCTGTAATCCTTCTAGGAAAGGTTAAGGTCCTTCAACAAAATTTGAAGGCAGCAACAGCAATCTGAATACCTATCACATTAGATTTTCTCATTAGTTTTTCATCTCACAAGGTGTCTTTTTTTCTGAAACATTTTCCATGATAAATTTAGGTTTTTAAACTGAGTAGTAAGATAGTTTTATGAGATGGGAGAAGATGATATTGATTCATTTGATGGCTTTTGTTAAAAAAAAAAAACAAATTATGTATATTGTGTATATATATATATATGCAAGGAAAATAACCTTTCCCATTGTTCATACTACAGGCATTCTGTCATAATACTTTTTTGACACTATTGTCTTCAATAACGGAACAAAAAATCTTGTAATCATTTTCTGACTCTTGTTAAAATACATACTGCCTGCATGAGTTACCTAGTTGGAGCAAGAGAATATCTGCATATATTTAAAATAGCAGTGTGCTCTATATACTATGTGAAACACTTGAGGAGGGAGGATATCTACTACTAAAAGTCTACTAAACCTACTAATCAGTAGAAGAATGGGAAGAATAGTTAAAATATGTTTTGTTCTTTTGAAAGAATGGAAATGTGGCCTACTGGTGTCTATCAAAAACATCATATTTCATAATGCAAACATCTTCTGTACGTAAAAACAATAATTTCATGAGAAGTCCTTAAAATAGAAAACACTTGAAAGATGAAGTCATTTAATAGCAGTTTCTTATTTTCGTAGCAACTGTTTTAAGCACCCACATGCAGAGCTGGATCACATTTAATTAGAAAGCGTATAAGTAGTTAGAAAATGAGACACTGCTATGTTTTTTGTTCTTCTTAATGGCCAAGTGCAAAGCAGGATTTTTATAAAGAAACAGGAAAGTGGAAAAAGTGAAGTAAGAAAGTAAATTGCTCTCTGTTAATATTGCACAAAAATTTTTTAAAATGTGATCAGTGAGATATCTTTCTGTTTTTCCATGTTGACTTGCAGTTATATCATGTCAAATGGTTATAAACCTGCCCCTCTTGATCTTTCTGAAGTGAAATTGTTACCTTCTCAAGAATTTCTAGTTGACAAACTAGCAGAAAATGCACATAATGTCTGGGCAAAAGACAGAATAAAGCAAGGATGGACCTATGGCATTCAGCAGGTGAGGACGTTTTAGACACATTTGGAGTAAGTAAAAAATATAGAATTTTGTTTTCTAGAACACCAGTTGGGAATTTTAAATAACAGGTTAAATACTGAATGCTTAGGGAAGTCTGGAAAAAGTGAAGGAGCAGGGGAAGAATAGATTGCCAGGCCTGTGGGGCTGCAGGCTATGAGAATCACCAAATATCCTCAGTTTAAAGAATCATAGAATCATTAGGGTTGGAAAAACCACTAAGATCGTCTAGTGCAACTATCAATTCATGCCTGGGACTACTCTAGATCAAGTTAGTCAGTGTGACATCTACCCTTTTCTTGAACACCTCCAGGGATGGTGACTTATCCACACCCCTAAGCAGCCCCATTCCAGTGCCTGATCACTCTTTTGGAGAATAAATTTTTCCTGACATCCAACCTCATTCTCCACTGGCAGAACTTGCAGCCATCCCTTCTCATTCTATCGCTAGTTACACAGGAGAAGAGATCAATCCCCACCTCATCACAGCTAACTTTCAGATAGTAGTAGAGAGCAGCAAGGTCTCCCCTAAGCCTCTGTTTCTCCAGAGGCTCCTAGTCCCTTTGGCCACTCTCCATAAAACTTGTGCTCCAGACATGTCACTGCTTTGTTGTCCTTTTCTGGATATGCTCCAGGGCCTTGATGTCTTTCTTGTAGAGAGAGGCCGCAAACTGAGTACAGTACTCAAGGTGGGGTCTCACCAGAACTGAGTACAGAGGGACAATCAGTTTCCTGCTCCTGCTGGCAAATACTATTTCTGATACAAGCCATTGGCTTTCTTGGCCACTGGGGACAATGCTGGCTCATGTTCAGTTCAATGTTAACTAATATCTCCAGAGACCCACAAGAAGTCCAACTCACAGCACCCAAAATTCAAACCACATTTCTGAGAATACTGTCCAAAGTCTTCTTGAACTCTGACGGGCTTGGTGCCTTGACCATTCCCCTGGGGAACCTGTGCCAATGCCCAACCACCTTCTCAATAAAGAACTTTATCCTGACATCCTTTCTGAACCTCATGTGAGAGTATATATTTGCATACTTCTCTTGTAGCCTTGTCTTTACATTTTTAACATCTTTCACAACTGCGTTTAATAGTCTTCCTACTTCAATTTGTATAACTTTTATTCATTAATATTGTTTCTTTCCTGTAATCCTAGCAGTATTTTAGACAATTATCTGTCTCATTGTATGCATTCTTAATCATGTTTATATATGATTTTGTTGTTTTTGTAACTCCTTTTAGGATCTTAAGAACAAACGTAATCCTCGGCTAGTGCCATATGCATTACTAGATGAACGTACTAAAAAATCAAATAGAGATAGCCTCCGTGAAGCTGTTAGGACATTTGCAGGCTATGGTTATAATGTTGAGCCACCTGATCAAGAAATAGGTATGTACATTCAGTAAGAATCATGACCTTTTATTTCCTCTCAGTGCTGGGAAACTTGAGACGTTGGAATAGATAGGCAAAACATAAAATGTATAAGATACTAGTAGTGCATATTCGCTGCTGATGTGAATAAAAGGTGAAAATGTACATTTTGAGTGTCTTGTGTATGATGAAGTTATGCTTATTTAATATTGGTTTTCATTGATTGTAGGATAAGTATTAAATTTTGATAATTTTTAGATTGGAGAAAAGCTAGAGTGCATGTAGACAGATTTCATTTGGAAATTGCTGCTTAAAACGTTCTGAAATTAAGTGATTTTCCTAAGACAATTCATCCTTTCCTGTTTCTTCATGATGAATGAAAAGCTTGAAATACATTTATGCTTACTGAAAACTAGGAAGGCATTTGAAAAATAATCAGATGCTGCACTTCATTTTCTAGACTGCAGCTGTAAGTTGTTAAGAGCAATTTACTAGTATTTTTAATATAATAAAGGTAAAAGTATTGTATTAAATATTTTTCGAAATGTAAATTCCTAAATACATAAGCTACATAGATTGCTTATTTTATTAATATTTTTACTAAAGAAGATTGTAAGCACTTTTAACTACATTTTTCTTGGATTTTTCCATTAGATTGAAGGCTACATTTCTAAGGTCACCTCCAGTGAGTTATATGTTTGTAGCTTCTGCATAGAGTGACAGACATGTAATTTTTTTTTATTTTAAATAGTGGATAGGCACTCATCCTGTATAGAATTAAAATGTGTTAGCCTGTGTATTATTCTGATTATTTTTCTTCTGTTTCTAACACTTACTATGAAGGTTCTTAAACTTGCTGAGGTAGATAATGGCTATATTCAGAAATAGGAAACAGTGGATACAGATTGAAAAGATAAACAGTGACATATACAATATTACCTAATTATGGAGTGTTTTATTTTGATTTTTTACAGCTGACCAAACACTGGAAAAAGTCAGCATTGACAAGATACGTTTTTTCAGAGTAGAACAGTCTTATGCAGTGAAGTCTGGAAAGTGGTATTTTGAATTTGAAGCTGTAACAGGTGGAGATATGCGTGTTGGCTGGGCCAGGCCAGGCTGTCGACCTGACATTGAACTGGGAGCTGATGACCAAGCATTTGTTTTTGAAGGAAGCAAAGTCAGTGCATTCTCACCCTTTTATTATTTTTAGCTATTAACAACCTGAGCAGAAAATGGCAATATGGCTTTCCTCCCTGCATACTCCAACTACTGGAATATTTTTCATTCTTAAATGATACCTCAGGCCTCTGCTTTATAGTACCTGCATTTTGATTCAGATCATTGTAATTATGGTAACAATGGTATGTTGTTTTATGTCTATCTTCCTAGGATATATCATCAAAGTAAGGAAGTCTGTTGTAAGCATAAACATAATTCATCATTCATTTCAAGTGGTAATTCAAAAAACCAAACCTAAGTTTCTTCAACGACTGGACCACAGTTGTATTTTTTATGTTGTTTCTGCTTTTTGTACTAGCTTTCTTAAAGTGCCTGAAAGATGATAATGACACTGCACTAATGACACATGCAGTGCCAATGAACACTGATTTTTATTCAGATTCCAAATCACTGTTGACACGTTTATGAAGTTACAGTTCCTTAGATTGTTTAAATGAAATAACTAAGATATTAATTAGTTTAATTACCTGAAAGCCATCAATCAATCCTTCTAGAAAGTTAGTTTGAGAACTTCAAAGCTTAAAAAAAAAATAAAATTAAGAGTAGAATTTCATTATTGCTTAATGAGGATATTGAGACCAAGTTGTTGTTATAAATAAATTAGAAACCTTTATTCACTAAGTATTTTAGCTGTCTATAAAAACACTTAAAGCATTTCTAGTCTTGACTATTTTATTCTCTTTTGATCTCTCTTCTCTGAAATTGTTTATTTTTCAATTTTAGCGTGTTGTTTATATACCCTTTTTTTAATTTTTTAAATTTTTTTTTAGGGCCAGCGTTGGCATCAAGGCAGTGGGTTTTTTGGACGAAGTTGGCAACCAGGAGATGTGGTTGGATGCATGATAAACTTGGATGACAAATCAATTATTTTTACTCTGAATGGGGAGTTGCTTATAACCAGTAAAGGTTCAGAACTTGCATTTGCTGACTTTGGAATAGAAAGCGGTAATTTTCTTTTTATATTTGTGTGCCTATGAGGGAAAAAAAACAAAAACAACAACAACAATGACAAAACAACAACAACAAAAAAAACAACCCTAGTCTTCAGCCTAGAGAAGACTCGGAGAAGAGCTTATAGCAGCCTTCCAGTATCTGAGCTTCTCTGAAGACATAAGGTTCAAATGTAGGAGAAAGAATTTGTAGTATGAATGGAATTGTTGGCATTTAACTGAAGGTGCTCTGAGTTCTGTGTTAGGAGAGATGGAGAAAACTGTTCAACAGTGTTATATTTTTATTGATGCTGTCTGCTACTTGGAAATGGAAAATGTTTGCTCATAAAAAATACCAACATTAAAGAAATCTATATTGTTCCAACATGAATGATAGGCAGATTAAGATTGGTCAGAAATGTATAGACACTGATGACAAAATACATTTTAAACATATATTGAGATAATTTTGTCTCATCTCAAAGTCCTTTTCGAAGTTCAGTGTCCTGGTAGATCATAACATTCATTAGTAACTTCAGTCTAGCCAGGTTTGGATTCTGATGTCCAGTTAATTGTATAAAGGCTGGTTTATTGGCCTAAAAATAATGACAAATATAACTGATTCTCCTAATAAATGAATAACTAACTTGAGCAAATCTTGGTGGTTTTTTTTTGTTTTTTTTTTTTTTTTTTTTTTTTTTCAGATTGCTTAAGAAGCTACCTCTTGACATTTTTGTTAATTTTTCACAAGTCAGATCTTAGTAATGACAACTGTTTAAATGGTTTATTGTTTGAATAAATGACATGGTGCATGTAATGTCCATTCACCACCCGGGTACTCAGGGTTCTGTTGAATTATGTTTAGCTCAGCCTTTAATACTTAACGTAGCTTTAAATCCTTGCTACTGTTATCATTTTGTGTGCATTTCTTGTAGGATCTGAAGTTCAGTTCACACTAGATACATTCAAAATAGTATGTTTGTGTTCTCCAAATAACTCCGTGTGCTTTTACTTTTGTTTTTATGTCATTTCCATAGGTTTTGTTCCAATCTGTTCACTGGGTCTAGCTCAGATTGGACGTATGAACCTTGGAATGGATGCCAGTACATTCAAGTATTATACCATGTGTGGTCTTCAAGAAGGTTTTGAACCTTTTGCAGTGAACATGAACCGAGATGTCGCTATGTGGTTTAGTAAACGCTTACCAACATTCGTTAATGTGCCAAAAAATCATCCTCACATAGAGGTAACATTTACATGTTAGGGAGACAGCTGTTTATCAGCTGCTTGTTATGAAGCTGAGACATTAAACCCTTACTAATACTTACTGTCACCATCACATAGCTTGAAATGTAAGTCTGCTAAGTTAAATTAGATAATTCCAGATGATCTTGTATAAAATCTTGTAGCATTGCTATTCATACAGATTTAAGTAGGTGAATTAATATAATAAAATCTGTGCTTTTCTTTCTGAAGGTGTTATATGGAACAATTTGAGAATAATTAGTAGTCAACTTAATGGAACATATTCTTCTCTCCAAGCTAATGTTATGGTCTAAGAGAAAAGTTCTACATTCATTTCAAAAAATTTAACTCTTTCAGTTATCTCATCCACTAGTTGCACACTATTAGTTATTAGTGTGTTTTTTGGAATAGTATTTTGTTAAAATGACTTATTTCTTTTAGATATGGAGAATTGATGGAACCATTGAGAGTCCACCTCGGTTAAAAGTTACTCACAAAACATTTGGTACACAAAACAGCAATTCTGATATGATATATTGTCGTTTAAGTATGCCCATTGAGTTCCGTTCATCATTCAACTTTGGCATGGGTGTGGAAAATGCCTCATCTGATGCTCTTCAAAAACGGTTAGACTTATGTTTTTTTAGTTATACTATTTCATGCTCTTAATGTAAATTTAATATTCTATTTTGTTCTTTGTTATTGTATGTTTAAAATTTCCTATTATATTTTGCACTCAGTACATATGTAGGATGTGTATTACTGAGGTGTTTTTGTTCTTGGTAGTTTTAATAACTTTATAACAAATTGAGTGCAGAACAGTACATACAGATAACACTGGGGAATCTTTTCTGAAAGGATGTATCAAAAAGCTTACAGTCATTCATTGCTGAGCACCTGCCATCCTTCTGAAATCAGCGGGGTCTGCAAAGCGCTTCATGTAATCTGGAAAACTAACTGAGAATCCCATTCCCAATGGATGCCTGTTCATTTTCCTGATAGTTCATAGCTCACAGCTATTGGAAAAGTGAAATTTTCTTCCTATGCAAAGAAAAAAAGATTGTGAGGGATTTTTAAACATACCAGGTCCTGCCAAGTTCAGGACCTTTGAAACTTAACTCTTCACCTTAACCGCAGCAAATATTTTGGGTCAATGTACATAGCCTGTAAAGTCTTTACATGTCTAATTTACTGATATCAGGAGTTCTCAATGCCTAGCAAGCATGAGTTAGATTGTAAGTACATTTAGTTTAATCATGAATGCTTATATTTATTTTATTTCTGTTTTATTCATTTAACTAATTTACTGATTTTCCTCTATCTTTAGAAAACACAGTCAAGAATTTCCTGCTTCTTCTACCACAGTAAGTAATCATACTGAGGTGCTTAATTCTTGCTTTCTGAAGATTTAGTAGTGGTATCATGTTCCTTAGAAATTGATCTGTTGGAAGAAACCTTTTGAGTCATCTGCTACAATAGAATACTGGATAAGTAACATCTAGAATTCTATGACTTGAGACATAAACTCTTCTGTCTCAATCTACTATTAAAAATGATTTATTTTGAAAAATCTATATTAAAATTGTACATTGAGTTTTTTTGCATCATTATTTGATCGCTTCTTCAGAAAAATAAATTAGTTTTAATTACTGACATGTTCTTTTCCTCTTTTCAGTATTTTTATTCCTTGCGGATATTTGCTGGCCAAGACCCATCCTCTGTCTGGGTTGGTTGGGTAACACCAGACTATCATTTTTACAGTGAGAATTTTGACATAAATAAAAACTGTACAGTGACAGTTACTTTAGGAGATGAGAGAGGCAGGGTTCATGAAAGGTATGGATTTATTTACTACTTATTAAAAATTGTATTTTTTATATAGCTGTGAAGTATTCACAAGCTTGATTTCATTCTGAGAATTTATTTAAACTAATAATAATATCAATAATGGGGTAGAACTGCTCTATGTTCATTTATATACAAATACTTAGACTTCTACTTAGACTTCTTAAAGTGAGTATATTTACCTTGAAAATTCTGTTTGAAAAAATGTTTTGGGATATTTTTTTTTTCTTCTAACATTCACATTTTATTGTTATGGATTGAACTCTTACTTCTACTGTATTTTACCTAAGAAAAGAGGAGCATGATAATTTCCGTTATTTTGGAAAAGGGAAGGAAAATGCACTTTGTTAGTCTGATATGATACCTTACCCAAGATGCTTACAATAAAAAGATTGATAATAGTAATTAGAAAATAAGGCTAGTAGTAGCACAAGCACCTTTAAGTATCTCTGTTACTTCACTGAAAAGTACATCTTCATGATTACTGTCAAGTTCAGAGTGAATTGTGATTTGTTGTCTTTTTTTTCTTGTTCCTGCAGTGTGAAGCGCAGTAATTGCTATATGGTTTGGGGAGGAGATATAACTGCTAGTTCTCAGAGATCAGGTCGCAGTAATGTTGATTTAGAAATTGGATGCTTTGTTGATCTGGCTACTGGAATGTTGTCATTCACTGCCAATGGAAAAGAGCTTGGCTCTTGTTATCAGGTATTATCAAATTTTCAGGAAGTTATCTACTAAGTTGATAATTTTGATGCTATTCTAAAGATTTCTTTTTCTTGTTTAGAAATCCAAGTGAGCACTAGTCATGTTACAATATTTTTCATGTAGTGTGCAGTGATGAAATTAAGATTCTCAAAACAAAGATATCCAGCAATCAGACATTTTAAATCTGCAGCACTGTGATTCAGTGTAATACACTGTGATCTTTAAGACTGGATACAAATGCTGAACCTGAAAATCAAATAATTTTTGAGATCTTTTAAAATGCAGTAATTCATTGATTTTTAGTATGGCATTATGTCTTGTGCCATCTTTATAAAAAGATGCACTCTTACCCTCCTGTTATCTCCTTCTGATTCTGTCTTCATTCAAAATTTGCCTACGACCTTTATTTATAATGAAATATTTTGTCCAGCATAAAATGTGGAAGAACGCTAGAAGATGTATAGTGTTCCAAAAAATAGATGTATAGATGTATAGTGTTCCAAAAAGCTGTATTCTGTCCTCAGTCTGTACTGTGGGTACACTTCCGAGAGTGTAGTAATTAGCTGTAAAGCAGTTGGATTTTTAAGAGCCATTTTAGAATGCTTGTGTTGAATTTGGTTATAATTTAAATAAATCAATGCATTATCTTAGAAAAGCTCATGTTATAAGCCTGTTATCGAACAAGGCAATGCCTGCCTGTAAGTTTGTTGGGTCTGTAAAGGTAACTCAGCCAAACGTTTACTGTATTAGAGATAAATTGCAGGTAGACACTGACTGTCACTTCAATACAGTGTCTGCAATTATTTGATATTAAAATATAAGCTCTACAGTATTTATTTAATAGCATATCTGGGTAGAAGATTATTGTTACCGTTCTTATTTTTTAATCTCATTTTTTTCTAGGTTGAACCAAACACAAAACTTTTTCCTGCAGCTTTTGTACAGCCTACGAGCACTAACTTAATTCAGTTTGAACTTGGTAAATTAAAGGTATTAACTATTTTCTTTAAAGATGCTCTTTAAAATCTATTTCCACAGAAATTCCTGCTGAATTGAATTTGTTTAGGAAGATTGAATTTTTGACAAGACTTTTCATTTGATTAAAGTGTAAACAAGTTAATTCTATAATCTTAATACATTCATGAAGGTAGTTGTTCTTATGTTAAATCTGTATTTGTCACAATAAACTGGAGCCATTTGGGGAGAGCACAGTATCGATAGTTTTTAAAATAGTTTTGTTTTGATAACTCGTATGTCTGTGAGTTCTTTGCTATTAATAAATTACTTTACATTTTGATATTATAAGCTTATTCATAATTAAATGTTACAAAAATAATTCTAATACTCTTTGTTTCAGAATACCATGCCTCTATCAGCAGCAATTTTTAAAAGTGAGGAAAGAAATCCTGTTCCTCAGTGTCCCCCTCGCCTTGATGTGCAAACAATTACACCTGTTTTATGGAGTAGGATGCCTAACAGCTTTCTAAAAGTAGAAACAGAGCGCGTTAGTGAACGTCATGGCTGGGTTGTGCAGTGTTTGGAACCTCTGCAGATGATGGCACTTCATATCCCAGAGGAAAACAGGTACATTTCCAAGGAACTGGAGTTGGAGGACATTAAAACTAGGGTTGGTTACAATTTGTTATCCTGTCTTCTATAGAGTTGTATTTATGAATTTTAAGTAGGTAAAAGAGGCTAGACAATGTTAATGCCATGTGATGACATTTGCATAAATAAGGGAAAGCATAACTGCTTGATATCCTTTAAAATTTAGCATAATCTGTCTTAAATCTCTAGACCTTTAAACACACAGAGATATTTATTGTAAGACTGAAAAATGTAAAGAAGATGCAAATACAATTCTGCTGATTTTTTTATGTTAAAACCATGTGATCTATTTCTGTTCCATCTGCTTTGAATTTACAGGGATTAATTTTTTTTTGCTCTTATTTACAAGATCCTGACTTCCTTATATTTTGTTGTCTTCAGAGATGGTAATAAAGATGTATTAAAATATCAAATATTGTAACTAATGATAAATCGATTTATAAACAAAACTGAAATAGAAAAGTCAGTATAAAAGCTATGGATTTAAATTGTTTTTGTAAACTAATAGTTAATTTTATTTATCATTGATAAAAATAAATTCAAGAAAAGAGCAAATAATAATAACATTAATATTGTGCTTCATTGAGGGGGAAAAGAAAAAAGACATCTACAGCTTCAGCATTCTGAATACGTGACTTTTAAAAACAAAAAAGTGATTTACTATAACTCCAAAGAAGCTTCCCTATCATAGATCTTTTCATCCTTTTCCATGCAGTGCTAATTTTAAATAATCTCATTGAAATGCTACCACATTTGCTATGGGATTCACATGATAAGGTTTGTTAGTGTCATTTGTAGTGGTTTAAACTAGAACAGGCTAAAATGTGAACAGATTATAAACTTTAAAAAAATAATTCATGAAGTTGATGAGCTTTCTGTTCTTTTTTGTATAACAGATGTGTTGATATTTTGGAACTATGCGAACAAGAAGATTTGATGAAGTTTCACTACCACACTTTAAAACTTTATAGCTCAGTTTGTGCTCTAGGTAACACTAGAGTTGCTTATGCACTTTGTAGCCATGTAGATATATCTCAGTTATTTTACACAATAGATAATCAGTATTTACCCGGACTCCTACGTTCTGGATTCTATGACTTGCTCATTAGTATTCATTTGGACCATGCCAAGCAAGCCAAACTCATGATGAACAATGAATTTATCATTCCAGTTACAGAGGAAACTCGAACTATTAAATTATATCCTGATGAAACAAAGAAGCACGGTTTACCCGGAGTAGGGCTTCGCACTTGTCTCAAACCAAGCTTCAACTTTTCTACTCCTTGCTTTATTGTGACCTCTGAAGAACATCAGACATCCAGCCCAGAAATTCCCCTTGACACACTTAAATCCAAAGCGATAAGTATGCTGACAGAGGCGGTACAGTGTAGCGGTTCTCATATACGAGATCCTGTTGGAGGACATATTGCATTCCAGTTTGTTCCTGTTCTTAAACTCATAGCAACATTGCTTATAATGGGAGTTTTTGATGATGATGACGTGAAGCAGGTGTTACTCCTCATTGATCCCAATGTCTTCGGAGATCACAAGGAAGAAACAGAAGAGAGGACAGAGAAGGAAGAAGTTACACAAGTTGAAGAAAAAGCTGTAGAAGCTGGAGAAAAGGCAGTAAAAGAAACAAAAGCTCCTACAAAGGGCTTATTGCAGACAAGATTACCAGAATCTGTTAAGCTTCAGGTGACCATTTAATATAAACGTATTATATATGCTCTACTATCGATGAAAGGAAGGTAATACTTTGTCTGTTCTTCATTTTGAAAATTTTGGAATCTTCGCTGTCTTTATTCCAACCTGCCATATGGCTTCACCTTAATAACCAAATTTGATTATTATGCAATTTTTTCTATGCACTGTCCTCATACTCAGAATAGGTACTCAAATATTTATTTAATACATGTATTTTTAAAGAGGATTAATATTTGTGTTTTGAGAGCATGAAGTGAAACAGTGTGAATGCAACAGTGTTACTGATGAGCATAATAAAACTATAGGCATTTGTCACCGTTACTCTATTAAAGGAAAAACGGGAAAAAAAAACTGATTTTAACCATCTGTTTCAATACATAATATGTGCTATAGCTATTCCTCAATTGGAGTTGAATATGTTAAGCTGTTGAACTTACCTGATTTTTTTCTACTCTAGATGTGCCACTTACTCAATTATTTCTGTGACTGTGAGCTACAACATAGAGTGGAAGCGATTGTATCATTTGCAGACCACTATGTATCAAAACTGCAATATAATCAGAAGTACAGGTATAATGAACTCATGCAAGCCTTGAACATGTCTGCTGCTTTGACTGCCAAGAAGACTAAAGAATTTCGATCTCCTCCACAAGAACAGGTAATATGACTGAATGTGAACATTAGTGTAATGATAAGAGTTCTGACTTCTATACTGCCATGGGAGCTACTGGAGAACCAGCACTGAGTTTCAGATAAAATTTATTAGGATGCCACAAAATTCTGAATGTCAAAATGCTAGTACTCTAGAAATCAAGCTCTTGGGTTTCTCAAGAGCATAGACAATTTGAACGTTATCATCCCATGCTGGGAAACTATGATTCGGACAGTTCTAGAAGATAAGTTGATAAGTTATGTTGCACTGACTTGAAATTAGTGTCGTGTTGGCATTAGTATGTTGAATGTTTTTATTTTCTATATTTAGGAAATAACTTTATTAAATATGCTGTATTTTTATGACAGTCATAACTAAAAATTACAAAGGAATATTGCTATACTATTTTCATTAATGTGTGTTAAAAATTTCTTAAGTTTTATGCTGATTCAACTATGACTATATAGTAGAATGTGTTTTAGGCTCAGTACATTTAATTTAACATGTTTAAATACCCTTAAAGATTAATATGCTGCTGAATTTTCAATTGGGAGAGGATTGTCCCTGTCCAGAGGAGATTCGGGATGAACTGTATGACTTCCATGATGATCTTCTAATTCACTGTGGTGAGTAACAAGGTGCATCAGATCAGTTATAAAATAAAAATGCTTCCTCTCTCCCTCTTTTTTCTTTTTTTTTTTTTTCTTTTTTTTTCTTGTAAATATATTTTTGTCTACATGCTGATTTTTCCTGAAAAACTTTTGTTACATGCTGCTAAAAAATACAGGAAGCCTGTGACATTGTTTCAAGTTTCATTGTGAAGTATCTATTAAACATTTTCTGTTATTTTCTGTTAATATATTGCTTTTAGACTCAATTAGAAATAGCAAAAATAATCCAAAAAAGAAGGTTGGGTTACTTTAAAAGATTTATATAGACATGTGTACATGTGGAAGTAGATAAAAGGAATTGAAATTGTATTATGCCTCTGAAACTTAGCATTGGCAAATTAAGTAAAAAATAATAGACATGGGATGATGGTGCTGCTTTAACTGAGTTTCCTGATATATACGTAAATGTGATATTCATTATTAGACACTATTGGAGTGAAGCTTATAGTATGAATTACCTGCTTTTCCCCCAGAGACTGAACCTGAATTTCCTTAGAAAATACACGGGGGTGAACTAAATAAAATATTCTGTGCAACTTGGATTGATTATATAATCAATAATCTCATTTTATATATGATGCTCAAACTATTTCATTAGTCCATTGAGATCTTAGTATAATTAAGGCAATCATGAAACTGATATTCCATTTACCATTACACTAACATTTATAATCAAGTCAGTCAATAATTACTGCTTATTCCCAATAATCATGCAGTTAAAATTGATAGACTTTTTCATATCTGTCTTCTTGGCATTATGGTTATTCTTCCAGTGCCTTTCATTGTCCTATGGTTCATGGCACAAATCTTCAAGAAGAGGAGAACAGGGTCATTAGAGTGAGTTGACAGCATCTAAAATTCTTCACTAGGAAGAGCATGATAATGTTAGTAGTTTTTCCTCCTACTTCCTCAATTTGCTTGAGGTCGTTTTTAAATGTTTGCTGATACAGTCTGTTAGTTCTTTCTTTACTCATTACCCTTAAAACCAGTTTTACTCAGTTTGTGGTATTATATTGCCTTAGTGACAAATAATAAACTATGATTACTGTCATGTTAGTAGCCATAATGAGTCCCAGGATTCTGTACTTGCTTAAGCTTCTGCTTGTGATCGTATTTCTGGGTATGCTGTTAAAATCTCCAGCAGCCATCTAGCTGTGAATTTATGATAAGACAATTGCTTTAGTTCAGCTAGCCTGGAACCCAACATAACATAGGTCAGTATTTAGTTTGTGTTTCATCAGATTCTCTGTGAGGATATTGTGTATGATGATATTAAAATTAAGATTTGTATCTGTAAGTCTAACTATGTTATGTCTGGAAATTAGGTTAGTTGAATGTGATTTGCTCTTGAAAATCCTGTGTTGGTTGTCATTGATCCTTTCTTTTAAGTGTTTATCAGAAACTTTGTTTCTTTTATTTCAGCATTTTTCTTCCAAGCATTAAAGTGAATAGTCCATATCCTTTCAACTACTCTGTATTCTACCCATTTTTGTTAAGAAAGATAATGTGGTCTTTGTTGTTCAATTAGTACTTGAGCATGTTTCTGGATTTCAAAGATATTTGGCATCACAGAGTTCTCTGAGGACTCCAGGATGAAGATTACAGAGATCCCACCTTAGCTGGAAATATCTTTCTTGTTACTGTGAAGTCTTGCTGCTGGTAGTATTTTAGGGGTGTACTTTTGTTTACTGCTTTATTAATTTTTATGTTGAAGGAGATGAGAAAGTAGTCCAGCAATTAAAATACTGTAATGATCTTCTGGATCCTAAATAGAACCATGTTCATGACTTTATGCAGATTTATCATAGGGAGAAATACTCCATAAATCTGCATCCTGGCTTAGTCTTGAAAATCAGTACAGAACTGTCACAGCTGCAGATAAAAGTCAATGTGAGTTGTGCTTGGAATATTTACACAGCTTTTTAATACTAAGTAAACTTTGCAGTCTAAATGGAAAAATATGCATGCAATCAAATAATTAAAGGCTTCATCATAGCAAATATACACAAATAGTCTGGATTAAAGTTACTCAGGCAGTCTTAACCCTCGCATGTCTTAATTGTGAGTGATTAAAGTTGCCAGCAAAATAATAATCCTCTATCATAATTTTTGTGTACAATTTCTTGGTTGTAAACAAAACAAATTTAGAGTGATTGTATTGTGTAATATCAGTTTTACACTTAGCTAGTTCCTTTGCTGGGTTAGAACTACTGGATTATAGTGCAAAGACTTCTACCACTTCAGTTAAGTGATTAACAAAAAACAAAACTAGCTGGTCAGTTTCTGAATGGGTTGCAGCTCTCAGAAGATGGAGAATAAACGATGTCTGGTATGGAACAGTGAATAAGATGCTGCTTTCTCCACTCTCATACTGTCTTAACTCCGTGTCCCTCTACCCAGCTCTTATGAGGCACTACCTGGAGTACTGCATCCAGACCTGGGTCCCCCAGCACAAGAAGAATGCAGACTTTAGGAACAGGTCCAGAGGAGGGCCACCAAGATGATCAGAGGGCTGGAGCACCTCTCCTATGAAGAAAGGTTGGGGGAACTGGGCTTGTTTAGCTTGGAGAAGAGAAGACTCTGAGGAGACCTCATTGTGGCCTTCTAGTACTTGAAAAGAGCCTATAAACAGGTGGACTAGTGACTGTTTACATAGGTTGATAGTGACAGGACAAAGGGGAATGGTTTTAAACTAAGACATGAGATTTAGATTAGATGTTTAAAGGAAAATTTTCACTCAGAGGGTGATGATGCACCAGAACAGATAGCCTAAGGAGCTTATGGATGCCCCCCTAGAGGCATTCAAGGCCAGGCTGGATGTGGCTCTGGCCCTGGGCATCCTGGTCTGGTGGTTGGCAACCCTGCCCGTGGCAGGGAGGATTGAAACTAAATGATCTTTGAGGTCCTTTTCAACCCAGGCCATTCTATGAATCTATGAATCATCCCAGTGTGTCTCTTCTTGTCTATCTGTTTCAGATTTTCAAGAGTTGTCCAGCCAGTTTCCTTTGCTTCCAAGCCTTAGGTTATTTTTTTCAGTACCAGATAATTTCTTGTTTTCCTTAATGCCCTTGTCTTCTTTCTCTTCTGTCTCCTTACTTCCTCTACTTATTTCTTCCTTCCTGTATCTTTCTTTCATTCTTAGCTTTTCATTTTGCCAAACCATTCACATTTTTCTCATTTCTCAAATCCCTTATGTAGTCTCAGATTTCGGTTTCTAATTCTTTCATTCTCTGTGACTGCCTCTGGTTTTTTTCTTTCTAGTCACTTAGTCATTTAGTTCAATTCTCTCCTTGTTAGCTGTCACTTGCATACTTTCTCCAAATACCACATTTCAGTTGTTAGTTTCTTTTTTAGTTTCTTTTTGTATTATCAATTACAGTCTCTGCAGTTTTTTTCCCCCCTTCTCAGGCATGTACCATTTTATTTAGGAAAGACGTTGAGGCCCTGGAATGTGTCCAGAGAAGGGCAACAAAACTGGTGAGGGGTCTGGAGCACAAATCTTATGAGGAGTGGCTGAGGGAGCTGGGATTGTTCAGTCTGGAGAAGAGGAGGCTCAGAGGAGACCTCATTGCACTCTACAACTTCCTGAAGGGAGGCTTTGGTGAAGAGGGGTTTGGCCTCTTCTGCTAGGCAACGAACAGGACCCAGGGAAATGGCTGCAAATTGTACCAGATGAGGCTTAGATTACACATAAGGAAGAACTATTTCTCTCAGAGAGTAGTCAGGCACTGGAATGGCTGCCCAGGGAGGTGGTGGATTTGCTGTCCCTGGCAGTGTTCAAGAGGCACCTGGATGAGGAGCTGTGAGATATGGGTCAGTGCTTGTGGTGGCAATGGTGATGAGGAGACGGTTGGACTAGATGATCTTACAGGTCGTTTCCAACCTTGTGATTCTATGATTCTAATGTTCTATATGAAAGTCTTTTCATTTTCTCAGTCCTAAGAACCACATTCACTTTGACCAACAGCCAAACAGCAAAAACTTAAATTTCATCACTGCTCAGTTAGCTCTGGTCTGAAGAAAACATGCTTAGGTGTTCTGTGCTTGTGACTGTGACATGTGGTACCTGATCATCACTAAGAGGTGTGAAAGATTTGAAAATACTTTGGTTTTGAAGCAGTGAAGTTAACTGTAGTGAACTACCTGAAAAACGATATCCCTTCAAATACATTTTATTGTATATATATATATTTTTTTTATTGCTAGTACAACATCTCCAAACATCTTCTCTTTAACAGTTTTAATGTCAGCTAATAAGTTTATTTATGGCTGCTAAATATCTCGAAAGTTGTACTGTATTGTGGGATATAGTCATATGTTTCTTTAGCTTACATTATATATTATGAAATAATGAGTCACATATTTACTCAAACATGAATCTGAGTCAAAACTGATTGACATAACACAGTAGTCAAAAAGATACCACCTCTTTAAAAAATACAAATCTGGATGTAAGAAATGTGTGTACTGAAATAAATGTAATTTATTTCTGAGAGGTGGTGCTGCAGTCAACATCTTAAAGTTGCTGGCCTTAATGCTTTTTTTTTTTTCCCTATATGAAACTTGCTGATTAAAGAGTTGCCCAGTAGATACTTTGTATTTTTGAAATATTAAAAGTGTTCATCTTCAAATGTTAAGAATTTTTTCTTATTATTTTTATTATCTGCTAAGGTATTCCACTAGAAGAGGAGGAAGAGGAAGAGGACGATTCCTCCTTGACTGGCAAGCTTCGTTCTTTAATATACAAAATCAAAGGTCCACCAAAACCGGAAAAAATAGAGCCCAGGGAAGAAGAAGATAAATCACCTAGTAAGTTTTATTTCTGTATCCGTACTTCTGTGATGCAAGTGTTGGAAGTGTTATGTTTTTGGGTTTTTTTGTTCTTTTGTTTGTTTGTTTGTTTGAAAATGAAAATCTGCGTATTATAATAAAGAAAGGGGGCACAGTGAACTTGACTCAAGAATTCTGAATTTGACGTTTCCATTTACAGGTTTGTGGGGTTTTTTTGAAATCCAAAACCTTCCTTCTTTACAGCCTAATTCTATTTCAAATTTCTGTTCTTCCATAAGAAGCTGTCTACTACTCAGTGCCAAGATATGTGCGACAAGATTCTTTTCCAGTTGCTATTTTGTTTTTTAAAGGGCTAGCTTTTAACATGTGAGGTTTCATTTCTGTTTTGAGTTCTGACCAATTGATACGGAATAGGTATTTCTTCTATGCAGTCTCAAAAAATAGGTAGCATAGAATTTGTAGCCTTCTGTAAAGAAGATAAAGCTATACCAGATTGTACTACCTTAAGACGTATAATTAAGGTAGCACTGAGACAACTGTTAGAATAAGATTGCAAGATTGAAGTTGGAGGAATTGAACAATATACCTTTGTTTGATATGCACTTCCATGTCAGATGCCACTTAGTCAGACTGACCATCCACTGTCATCTGATGCACAGCAACAAAATGTGATGGAATATTGGTGGGAATGTTCAACTTCTCCTGCTACACCATCAACATCCATTTCCATAATGGGCCAAAACAATAAAATAGGAGGCATTAATTTCAGAGCAGCCCTTGTATGTGTGTTTCTAAAGTTGAGGACCTAGGCAAAATTCTGTCTAGATATCATCATTATGGATGTCTCCTAAGTTGGAGACTCTGTTAACATTCTGGACCATCTATGTTTGTGCTATCTTACTGTCAGAGTAAAAATGCTTCCTGACGTTCAGACAGATCCTCTTGTATTTTAGTTTGTGCCTCTTGTTCTCTCACTGAGTACCACTCAGAAGATCCTGGCTCCATCTGATTTACATCCTCCCTTCAGATACGTAAATATATTTATGAACTTCCACCTGTAGGCCAGACAGTTTCAGATCTGTTGAATGGCACCAAAGCAGATAGGTTAATGAAATTTCTTTTTAAAAAGCCTTCACACTACATGCTGCAAAGCACTGTGAAGGTTGACGAGCATTGATCAATTCGTAACATATGCATATGTTTTATATGCTTTATTAAAAAAATTTATTCAAAGTTCAAAAGTTGAATGTTTTTACTCTTGAATTCAAGTTAGTTCCTGTGGAAAGAAAAAAAGAAGTTGTAGCTGAATCAGATATTGCTGAGCATGAATTGATAGAGTATGAAATGTCACTTTAGATCTGCTTCCCTAGCTTTTTCTGTTCTGTCCACAAATCTTGCTCACCTCCAACTTATTGGCCTTTTTGTGAGGAGTTGGAGATGCAGCCTTTTAACATTGTGCCAGCACAACTCAGACATACCCAAAACACTGGTGCAATAGCAACACTGTTCAAGCCACAAGTAAAGAGCCCAGCACTGTATAAACAGTGTGGAACATTAATTCCATCCCAGCTAGACCTGAGCATGTGTTTGCAAACCATTTTTGGTTCTCTAAAATGCTGGATTTTCAGAGCGTGTTCATAATAGTTAAAAAAAAAAAAAAATAATAAAAAAAAAAACATCATAGTAACTGATACTCTTCAGAATGTTTGGAAGAATGTTATTTAGTTGGTTAACAAATTTGAGGAATAATGATTGGTATTAACTAAAGGACTGATAACTGCATGCAGTTGATTAAAAACAGAAAGTAGCCTATTGCATATACGACTAGTGTCTCAAAGATGCATTGCTTTTAATTAAAGGAAGCACTGAAATAAGAAAATAGTTGGGATAACTTTCTGCTAGCATTTGTTACAGGAGCTACTTCCACTTCCTTGCTGCTTGGGAGCAAAACGGAGCTTTTTTTTTTTTTTTTTTTCTCCCCAGGTTGCAGATAGGAATACCCTACATGCTAAATTTATCTCAAGTTCTGTTTGCTTTAGTAGAATGGCAGTTTGTCATTATTTCATCTTTGCAATATTTTATGTTCCATTTTGAAAATACATTTTTCTTTTGTCTCTAGTTCCTCCTAATAAATTCTTTACCATGGTTGGTTCTGTTGCTGGCAGGGAAAAAACTGAAGTGTATGTATTCCTTCCCACATCCCAGGGTATATGTGCATGCAGACACATACATGCATTCACAGAAAGATTCTGAAACCCTTGGAATCACAGACTTATTATTCTGAACTGTATTCATTTTTACGTACATGCTTATGCCCTATTCTTCAATTGGCAAGATAGTTATTTTACTGTTCCTCTCAACTGTTTAAGTGTTTTTCTAAGCTGCTTTGAGCAGGTCATTTGATTTTTCACTTCTATACTTTGCCTCTGAATTTTATACATGGTATGAATCTCTATGTCTACTTTGGTTTTCTTCTCATATATTTACTTGTTCCCAGTGTTTTCCTTAGCAATGACTACATATCGTGAGTAATGAGTTCTTTCACTAGAATGCAAATTTTTGCTGAGCTTGCTCCTTGCCTTTTTCAATTAAGTTGTTCTTTTTTTTTTTTTACCAGCTCTAAGTTTCTATAATATCCAGCAAATATCATGTGCAGAACTATGCAAATGACTTGAGGTTGGTCTTTCAATTAACAATGCCAGAAGTTGCTTCTTTTCTACTTGCAATTTGACAGCAGATCTTTGTACGTACTCTGGACCATTAATTTCATTTCAGACAATTATTCCATAAAGAGTTGTGCAAGATTTGACAATAAAGCTGTTCTGTAACTCAGAAAATCTGCTACATGATCTGCCTGTTCAGTCTTTAAAGTCCATGGAAATGTGGTGTTTGCTTTCTGAAACAACAGGTTATGTATTTAATACATACTGGGGCCTTGAATAGTAAAAAATGCAAATTGGACAAGTGATACTACAGAAGCTGTTTTTGTAGATACTTCAGTATTTCTAGATATTTCAGATAATCTCTTCGGGTTGAAAGTCCTCCTTAAAATAATGCATAACATTAGTGTACATATGGGCATTCATATGCATATTGAAAACACTCAAAGGATGATGGAAAACTATAATGAAGTAACTGAAAACTGAATTATGTAATCCACATGTGAACTTCCGTCATCTCTCTCCCTCTATCCCTCCTTCCTCTATCCACACCAGGAAATTTGGAATTCAGAAAGTGAAAAGAAATAATAATATGAAGTACCCCAATACTTTCATGCATAAATGGAGAAGTGGTGTGAGTTGTGTGTATGTATTGCTAAGGCTGAAATTCTCTGTACTTGACCGTCTGGTCATGTATGGGCATAGGGTATGAGTATTCTTAATCAAGGCAGGTGGAAGGAACTTTTTTCTACAAATAAATTTTCCTTTTCCCATATGCTACATTATTTTCAATAAAATATTTCTTGCTTTCATTGTTTTTCCTTATAATCATTGTTACACTTATTATGTCACCTGAAATGAGTAACATTCAAAGTTACATTGCAAAGTTCTTGGAGGGTATTAGTTATTTTATGGGGGTAGATTTTGGTGCAATAATTAGGAGAATATGACATAGTACTGAAAGAAGAAACTGTCTTGATTGAAGAAAGGTAGTGCTTTCAAAAAATGCTTGTTATATTTTTATTCACAAACTGCCCTTACGAATAGAGCTGCCTTACTAGAATCTGTCTCCCACAGAGTTACAGCCTGTTTTTGTAACAAAATCAGGGAACTAATGATTGTTTTCTATTAATACATCATTGAGTAAATTGTAAGAGAGAAAAAATAGTGATTGTAAAGATATCCTCTTCCACTTAGCATAAACAATGCATACTTTTTATAAGGATGGGAACACGCTTTTAGTTTTCAGGTAAAGTTCTTAAACTCAGGGCTTAGAAAGATTGTATTCACTGCCATTCTATGGGAAATGTATCCAACATAGAACTGCTCCAAGCAATATGGGTTGTGTGCTTCAAAACAGTACAAATTTTTAGAAAATACATTCTGAAGTGATAGTGACTTTCTCAAAATAGTTGGGAAATACAGTTAAAATTCCCTCTCTTAAGTCAGTTTGCATCTCCTGTTAGTGCATATGCATCATCATACAATTCTGAGATGTTTCCAGGTAGGTTGTCATATTTTGAAGACAGTGGAGATCCCTTGTTTGAGCAACAAAATAGCTAAGCATTCATTAGATGCATGAATCCCAAAAGCTTCATAAGGCATCTTATCTTGGCCCTGGGAGGGGTGGAGGGGGAGGAGGCTGTCTCATTCTCTTTTTTTTCTGTCAGTTCTGTAAACTTAGAACAGACGTATTCTTCCGGCAGAGTTAATTATCTGGCTGAGCCCACTTTCATGAATATTTCTAGGATAGCTGGAAGCACACTTGTCAGACAATTAATTCTTTACTGAGAATTTCTTGATCAGTCTTTGTATTCCAAACCTAGACTGATGTTCATCAAAAATATGTTTCTTTGCCACTGTAAAAGAACGTAAGAGTCATTCCTAATGAGAAAGTTTGCGATAGAAGAAGCTCTGCAATTAAAGCTGTTTTATAAATATTAATACATAAATGAAATTTAAAAAAAAAAATAATTTAGCACTTACCAGGATGATGTCTAGGGTCAAGATAAGCCAAGAACTTTTCATTGTTAACAGTGATGTGTTAACTTGGACACTGTGTTTAAGTTTCTTATTTTCCATCTCTCAGAAGCATCAGACTTACTATGAAAGAGCCAATGTTATTTTTCCTGTTGAAAATTCTATTCTGCTAATATCCTTTTGCTTTCCTATAACTTTCTTATTGTCTATTGTTACCTGATACTTTACTGCAATGTATGCTTTTGAATTTTTGTGTTTGTAACAACTGGTAATATTTTTTGTATTTTATTATTTCAGCTACACTGAAGCAACTCATATCTCAGACTATGGTGCGCTGGTCCCAGGAAGATCAGATTCAAGATCCAGAATTGGTTCGGATTATGTACACTCTCCTGCGTAGGCAATATGATAGCATTGGTGAGCTACTTCAAGCTCTGAGGAAAGCATACACTATTAGTGATGCTTCTGTGAAGGATACCATTAATCTGCTTGCTGCACTGGGCCAGATTCGCTCGCTTCTCAGTGTAAGAATGGGAAAAGAAGAGGAACTGCTAATGATTAATGGATTAGGGTATGCAATTAACATCATTTTATTTTTGAATAATGCTTTCTATTATACTGGTAAATCCATCTACTTTAGATCCTGGATGAAAATTGTTGCTGTACTGAAATACTGATGTGTATCAGAATTTTTTAGTATGGCTTTTTTTTTTCTGTGAACCAAAGTATCTGCTCACCTAAAAAACTGGACTGTTTTTGCAACAGTGAAGCCCAGTGAGTATTTTTTTGTTGATGTTTGGTAGACAAACATGTTTTAGCAGATCTAGAGTAAACAGATGACTTATGTCTTCATTGGTGTCAATATCATACTAAATTAAAGCTCACATTATTTTTTCATGTATGAGTGAATAGACTTGTTGCTATCCTCATAAGTGGTGAGTTTTTACAAGCAGCTAGGCAGAAGCAGCAAAGCATTGTGATCTGAAATGTTTCAAGCTGGTTAGAATTGTATCAATTGTAAGTCAAAGTATTTGAATGCAAAAGACTACTTATTTTATCTTTTATAACTTTAGAATAGTAAGACTTTACCTTTATGTAATCCCTGCTGTGGTATGAAAATATTTTTCTCCATTCTTGTTATGAAACTATTCTTCTGAAGTAAGTAGTTTTGTGTATGCCTATTACTGCTCTTATGTGAAGATTGGAACACTCAATGTTGGAAGTAAATAAATAAATAAATTCACAGAAAATGAATTGCCTAAAATTAAAATAGAGTATTTAAAAAGAAAATGTTGTAAGATTATCTAAGAACTACACTTCTTTGTCTTTCATCAGGAACATTGAACAGTTTATCTCCTTTATAACAGTTGTAAAGAACTGGCATTGCTCTTACTATTTTGCTGCAGAAATTGCAGGGTTCTTTTTTGTAAAAATTGAAAACAATAGTCTCTTCAGTTGAATTGGGCAATTCATAGAAACAGCTTATTAATTAGTATATGACATCATTACCTAATTTGTCCCTGTTGCTGAGTTTGTAAAATTACTGAGATTTCTAACGGGATTGAGGATAACTTTAATCTAAACTGGGCATGTCTGTAGCCCCCTTCCCAGAGGTAATATAATTCTGTTTCCTTTACCAGTTATCGGTGTTCATTTAAAATACGCATGATTTTTTGTTCTTTGCATTTTGTATTCCCATGAAAACACATAAATAGTGTTCTGGATTATTGACCAAAAATAGAGAATTCCAGAATATGTTGTAGGAGAGTGGGCAGAATGCAGTTGTTAAAATATTCCTATTTAGGAGAACTCTTATTTCATTTTACTACTTCTCTCAGTCTTAATTTTGGAAATGTTGATGAAAGATGTGTAACTGATATCCTTGAAAAATAAGTCTCTTTAGTATCTTCTGCTTTATGACCTGAGAAAATGAATTAAGCAGTGCTTCTGCAGAGGCAAGATTAGATTTGGATTTATTGATCCCCGTTCTCTACTTACAGCATAACAGAATATATTCTTTTCCACTTAGATCATAACAATATATTTTTTCTTTAAACAGAACAGGCGGTAAGAGGAATTTAAAGATGGAGAGGAAAAGAGGAAACAAATGCCATTTTCAAATAATAAAAAAGTTTAGATTGTTATTATATAGAATTTGTGATAGAGGAATGACAGCATAGTTCAATGTTAATTATTTTTCAGATGTTTTTGGTTTATACTGAAATCTGAGAATTTAAAATCCCATTACTGCTATGAATGCATATTTCTAAAATCTCTAATAAATGAAAATAGTATTTCTTAATGATGTTGCCTTTTCTCCCACTTTAGAGATATAATGAACAACAAGGTTTTTTATCAGCATCCTAACTTAATGAGAGTCTTGGGCATGCACGAGACTGTTATGGATGTGATGGTGAATGTGCTTGGAGGAGATACATCTCAGGTAATTTCACTGTATTTATATTGTTAGTTTTGCATCTTTAACCTCTGTAAAGGTATAAAAGGATGTTAAAGAGGACGCATCCAAAGATAAATAGATCTCTTTTATGTGCCTGATACTGCTTGTCTAGTTTTAACAATTCTTAATTAACATAAAGAATTGAGAAGTTCTTAAAATACATCACCAGTGTTCTAGGAATTATTATTATTATTTTCTTAAGTAAAATGTTATAGGTATTTTATTTAATAGTACTTTAAAAGGTTTTGTTGTTATTTTAAATTAAATATACAGGTTAGATTCATACATGGGAGGTCAGGTCTACCAGGAAAATGTCTTCATCTTAGCTAAAGTGTTGTTAACAGTAAACCGCATACTTAGTTAACTTACACCAACTTTGTTTTGAATGCTCAATTTCAATTTCTTGGAACTGAATTATAATTTGCAAAGTTGTACTTAGAGTTATGTTTGAATGTCTGTATGTTTGTTTAAAGGTACAGTAGCGTGACTGAGTGTTCCTTCAGCTACCTGAGGAAAGTTAGAAGTGAAGTGGGTTTATCTTTTTTATTCTCATTTATGCCTGGTTTTTAATGGTAATGCCTCCCTTCCAATAAGAGGATTATCCTCTGTTCCCAGTGCTTTTTTTTTGTGTTTTGTTTTAGTTTTGTTTTCCAAGCCAGGCAAGCTACAATTAGTTATTGTCTGATTAATAGTGTAATTCATAGATATGGTAGGTATCCTTTTGAACAAAAAAGAGTAAGGACAGAGACAGTACAGTCAGCTTTGGTTTTATAAATTCATTTGAAATTTTCGTGGCTTTAATCCAGTGACTTGCTTATGTACAGTTCAAGAAGAGTTTGTGGCATCAGACGTTAGAATGTTGCTCTTCCTGCTCTCAGCAAAGTTCCTCACAACTTAGTGACTTAGTTCCTCATAACTTAGATTGTTAGTATTTTCCCTTCTGCTTGCTATTCCTAGCTTTGTGGACATATATCCCTGTCAGAAGTTACATTTCAAGAGAAGAAATCATAGAATCATAAAATCACTGAGGTTGGAAAAGATCTCTAAGATCAACCAGTCCAACCAATCCACCTACCACCAATATTTCCTTCTAAACCACGTCCTTCAGTACAACATCTAAGTGTTTCTTGAACACCACCAGGATCAGTGACTCCACGGGTTGCCTAGGAAACTTGTTCCAACACTTGACCATTCTCTCAGTGACGTATTTCCTAATGTCCAACCTAAATCTCCCCTGGTACCACTTGCGGCCATTCCCTCTAGTTCCTATTGCTAGTTAAAGGAAAGAAGAGGCTGACTCCCACCTCACCACAATCTCCCTTCAGGTAGTTGTAGAGAGCAATAGGATCACCTCTGGAGTCTCCTCCAGACTGAACAATCCCAGCTCCCTAAGCTGGTGATTGCTAAGCACTAGCTTGGTTGCACTTCTCTGAACACTTCCCAGGGCCTCAATGTCTTTCTTGCAAGTGAGGGGCCCTAAACTGAGCACAGTACTCAAGGTGCAGCCTCACCACTGCTGTACAGAGGGATGATCACCTCCCCACTTCTGCTGGCATCACTATTTCTGATACAAGCCAAGATGCCGTTGGTCATCTTGGCCACCTTGGCACACTGCTATCTAATCAGTTGAGCATTGACTAATAATCCCAGGTCCATTTCCTCTCCATGCTCTTCCAGTCACTCTGCCCTAAGCCAATAGCATTCCTGGGGTTGTTGCAGCCACAGTGCAGGACCTAGCACTTGGTCTTGTTGAACTTCATCCCACTGGCCTCAGTCCAGCTATCCAGCCTATCCAGATCCCTCTGAAGAGCCTTCCTACCATCTTCCCAGGCAGATTGATACTTGCTCTCAACTTGGTGTCCTCTGCAGACCTACTGAGGGTGTGTGCACTCAATACCCTCATCCTGGTCTTCAATAAAGATGCTGAACAGGACAGGCCCCAATACCGACCCCCTGGGGAATACCAGTTGTGACCGGTCACCAGCTGAATGCGACTCCATTTACCACCGCTCTCTGGGCCCAGCTATCCAGCCAGTTCTTTACCCAGTGAGGAGTGTATATGCCTAAGATATGGGCTACCAGCTTCTCCAGAGTATTGTGGCAGACAGTGTCAAAGACTTTGCTGAAGTCTAGGTAGACTATGTCAACAACCTTTCCCTCATCCACCACGTGGGTCGCTCAGCCATAGCAAGAGATCAGATTGGTCAAGCAGGACCTTCCTTTCATGAACCCATGCCAGCTAGGCTTGATTCCTCAGTCCTGCACATGCATTGTGATCATCCTCAAGATTATCTGCTCCATAATCTTTCCTGGTACTGAGGTTAGGCTAACAGAACTGTAGTTCTCTGGATCCTCTTTATGACCCTTCTCGTAGATGACAGTCATAAGGAATGAGATGCTATGCAATGTCATCTCTGGTTTAGGAACTGGGCGTTTTCTGAAGTTGCAACAGCAGATGCTTTAAGCCATGTTTCTAGTTTCCTGGATTAAATGGTTTTATTATGAGGCTGTCTTGAGATGTGTAATGAGAGTGTTACAGTTCACTGCTTCTCTAGAGGAACAGTCAGAAGGTAAAAATTTGTCTGTTCAAACAGAAGGAAACTCATGCCAGGCTTCCTCCCAACTGTGCTATTAATAAATGAGTCAGAAACATCTGAAATCTGTGGAATGTGGTGTAGCTGAAGGTTTCTTGGTAACTTAGAAATACTTTAATATTTACTTTAGATAGTACCTGCTTACAAACTCCCAGAAAGGTACTTTGTTGGTGAAAATACTCAAGCAAACTTTCCATTTTACATCGCAGTTAAGTTTTAGTGGATAGAAGCCTAAAATAGTTATTATTAAAGATTGTGCTTTTGTTCTCAGAATTTTGGAGCCATAACATTGATTTCTGTTGTTGGTTCTTCATTTAGTTTCAAGCAATGCTCTTTTTGACTCTCAGAATTACTTGAAAATCTTTTCTTTCATATTAGGATACTTTTATACTATATTTTTGTTCAGATGACCTTCAATTATAAGCAATTTCTAAAATAATTTTTTTACATTCGTTCTGCTTGCTGTAATTCTCTAAATTAAGTTGTCACACGCTTTGTATCCCTGTAAATTATGGACATAGAAGCATTGTTGAATGTCTTCATGAGGGAATAAATAATTTTCATTAATTTTCATGTATATTATGTTTAAAAATATAAATGCTTCTTGTACATAATAGTACCTTCATGAGTGAAATAGACAAATGGGACATACATTATCAAAAAGACCTGTGTAAAAATAAAACTACAGTTAATCAAATCAACTCCACAAAAATTATCTGAATAGATAACTCATATCATACAGCTTTTAATGATGTTATCATTTTTTCCCCAGGAACCTGTTGTCTCAAGTAAAAAGGATTTACTTAGAATTAGAATTTTGTTGTAAGAGAGGCAGTACACATTATGCATTGTATAAAGAAATATAAATACTGTTATTTATAGTTGCAAAGCATGAAGTGAAGAAAACATGACATCATAGGAAGAAAACACAATATTCCATTTAGCTATCATCACGGATATTAGAGAATATAAAATATTCTGTATAATATTGTAGATTACATGGTTAGATGATAGAGACAAAGAAAGAAAAAATGTTTTTGCCCAAAGGATGCTGGTCAGATTATTTAAAAATTTTTCTCCCTGATTTTGTGAATGTCTTTAGGATGCAAATCTGCAGCTGAGCTTGACGCTTTAAGTGCATTAAGTATATATTGGTAATTTGAATAGCTCTGGTAGGAAAACCTTAAAAAAACACCGGAAAAGCACTGTACATTAAAGATAAAATATTAATGTGTATTATCAAGGCCTATTCATTGAGCAATGTAGAAGACTTGTACAAATCTTTTTCATAGGGACTGTGTATTCTTACTGTAATGAGTATGGGAGGATAAAATAAGATTTTCAAATATTTTATTCTGCTATGATCTAGTATTTTGGTGACTGAGCTTGTTGCTATAACCATTTTTGTATGTATATAAAAATGTGTATATAAAACACATTTTAGCCGTGTTTGCTAGTCTGCAGATTGCTTTTGAGAGAGTTGAGAAAAATAAGTCTCAGTTTTTCTTTCTTATATGTTCTCTATAGTTCCCTGCAAAATGATTTTCCAACATTTTAAACCCAAGGGCCTAATGAATACAAAGGTTAAAAAGAAATGCAGATCCTTTCTTAAATTAAAACTAAAGCAACTGCCATTTGCTTATCACCTTGGTAACTTTGCTATGCTTTCCTTGTTAGGGATGTGGGAAGAAAAATTAGAACAGATTGGTAATTAACATTTTTCACTGCTTTGTCAACATTCTTTTCATCAGATCGCTTTTCCTAAGATGGTGGCAAGCTGTTGTCGATTCCTGTGCTACTTCTGTCGAATTAGTCGTCAAAACCAAAAAGCCATGTTTGAGCACCTCAGTTACTTACTGGAAAACAGCAGCGTTGGGTTGGGTATGTCATGTAGCTTAATAGTTAAAATCAAGAAAAGGAATAACTGTGTAATTTGTATAGCAATCCAAAGTGTGTGATGAAGCCTTGCTTTTTTCACCTTCTTCTCTGTTTTTCTTTCATCCGAGCAGTCTTGACATAGAAAAATTTTGGACCAAATCTACATTTGTTCCGCTTGGTATAACTGTCATTGGAAATCTAAGATGAAATTAACCATCTTTGATGCTGATCTATTTCATCTGGCAAATGAATATTAATTTCTTTTTTTGCTGTTGTTGTTTCCCTTCTCCTCTAAAATTTATTCCACTAATATGAATTTCGTATTTATAATTTGGAATGGATATTTGATTGGGTGTTTGATTTTTGATGTGTATGTACTAGCCCAAGAAAAATTCTCTTGGCTATGTAGGTGGTTATATTAGCTAGGTGTAGTAAGACAAGTCAGCATGTGATTTTTACAATGTTTTGGCTATTCATAGCTATTATTTCTATGACCATATTTATCTATATTGAACACCAAAAATGGAATAAGAATTAATGAAATAAAACAGGCAACACTGCAGTTTGAAAGTGACTCTTTTACCTGAACATAGGATATATTATAAAATATTGAACTGATAGGGTTATGCAGCTTCTGAGAATTACAGAGCTGAAATGTTATTCAGCTAAAGAAACTGTTGTTTAAAATTGCTTATAGTTTTCCATGTTGTTAATAATCATTTCTTAATCTGCATTTAAAAATAACGTAGTTCTGATTGTTTGTGGATGTGGATGTCAAGACAGGAAAGGATTTCAGCATTTATTGTAACACTATTTGAAAACTAAGCATGTTCTTAGTTGAAGAACAGCTAGCTGTACATACAACATGCTATTAATATGTTTAGATTCCAGTGTGATTACTGCCCTCTGCTGCATAACTGTGGTTACTGCAAACTGAGTTTCTTTTCTTAAATTTATCTATATTAACGTTCTTCTGCAGCATTTCCTTCAATGAGAGGTTCGACACCACTAGATGTTGCAGCAGCCTCTGTAATGGACAACAATGAGCTTGCACTAGCACTGGAAGAACCAGATCTTGATAAAGCAAGTGATCGCTCTGACCTACTTATTCAATAGTGTACTTGTAGCAGAAGGAAAAGGGCAAGTTTGATCATAGTAGTATTTGAATATGGTCTTTTCAGAAATACTTGCTCTAGATATGTTCTGTCTTAAAGTTGATTGAGCAATGTTTTTCATGCTTTGGCTTAACACTTAGTAGGAATCACAGTAAAAGAGAACAAGAAGGTGCAAGAAGGTGTTTTCCTGTCTCCTGTAACCTTTCAGTGTTGTTATCAGGTAGAAAAGATAACAAGAATGAAGGCATGAAAAAAGAGAAATGCATGTCAAGAAACATAGTTTGAGGGGAGGAACAAATTCAGGTGAAGTAAGAAGAGGGAGAAGGTAAAGAAACAAACTGAGTTCATAGCTTACATAAATCACAGAGATTGAAAGAGATGAAGATAATATCTCAGAGAACAGAAGAGCAAATATATGAAGAAGGAAAGTAGAGAATATTAGGTTTAGTTGCAGAAGGAAATGAAATCCAGCATTTGAGATTCTGGCAGTGTTTAGGAGAAAAGAGAAATTTTAGGAGAATAGGGATGAAATAAGAATGGTGGGTACAAAGATACCAAAATAGAATACATGTTAATGCATCAGTGGGAAACAGAAACCAGAAAACTGTTTAAAATGATAGCAGAGTATCCACAAAACCTTTGTGGAATATGTCAAAATCCCATGAAGGCAGTATTGAGTGAGGGTATCTGGGTTGTTGTGATATATTTAATCAGCAGAATATGCAGTGGGAGAGGCAAAAATTGGTAAGAGTAAATAAAAGGATGTATGATGGGGATAGCTTGGAAAAGACAACGGGAGGAATATTAATGGAAAGGATTTGAGAGCACAGGAATATGTTAATTAAATATAAGCAGCATTGAGAACAATTCTCAATTTTGTATCATCTACAAACGTGACAAGGATGCACTCTTGTATCATTAATAAAGATGTTGAACAATTTTGATCCTGGGTTACACCATTAGTGACTGTCAGAACATCACCAGTGACGGTTGTATTTTCATGGATAGCACTGTTGGGCAAGTCACTGAATTACCAATTTCAAAATCTACTTGAGAACAAAAACCATGTTCATATGTTATCCTTTACGTATTTTTAAATAAAATGAAAATCACATCTATGCTGTTACCTCCAGGTTTCCTTTTAAATGATTGAGAAACCATTTTATTCATGTTTCAGAAATTCAGTTTACCACATTTCTTGTTTTTCAAAATGTGTCTTGTTTAAAGGTATTCTCCTTGCAAAGAAATGCTGCTTTGGGAATTTACATATTAATAAATGTTATGGTTCTCCACACTTGGAGAACTTTTAATGGTATTTATCAATCTTCTGGAAAAAAAAAAAAAAAAAAGTATATCTATTAGAACTGGTGTTAATATACTAAGTAAGCTTCTGATGCAACATTTACTTTGCTCTTGTAACAAGTTAATCATACATAGCTATCAATGTGATAAAGTTGTTAAATAGTATTTTAACTGTTTTTCTGTAATGTATTGTAAAAAAAAAAAAAATCGGAATATGTTATTCTCCTTTACACATGCCAAATTAAATTTTTTCATATTGTTGTATTAAGTTATAGTAGTTTCAGAAATGAAATGTTTGACTTCTTGTTTTTGCCATCCTCAAAAGCAAAGACTAGAAACTAAGATTGACACAATATTGAGCTCTAGTGGTTGTTTATCAAATGAAACAGCTAGTACATTAAAGCCCTATTATTCAATTAAAAAATCATGCATTGACAGTAATTTTAGAAATTAACTTCTGCATACATGAGTAAATGAATGTTTCTGTATTGTAGGTTGTTACTTACCTGGCCGGTTGTGGACTGCAGAGTTGTCCAGTATTGTTAGCTAAAGGATATCCAGACATTGGGTGGAATCCAATAGAGGGTGAACGTTACCTGTCATTCCTAAGATTTGCAGTTTTTGTTAACAGTAAGTAAAATCTCTTGAGAATTTAAAGGTTTCTTTTTAATTACTTTTCTATCCATAAAAATATACTAACAGACAGAGAGAGGTTAATGCATATCATTGTTGTTACAAACGTGTTTTTTTGCTTTCAAAAGTTAAAAAAAAAAAAAAAAAAAAAAAAAAAAAGAGTATGTAGATATAATATATATATGCGGGTGTATATATATAAAATAACATATATATTATATATATGATAATATATATATGATAAATTTATAATTTAGGAAAAAATGCAGTTATCTTCAAACTGAAAGATACCTTTCAGAAGAAAGCATGTATAGTGCTAAGATTTCTTTTTCGTCTTCAGGTGAAAGTGTTGAAGAAAATGCAAGTGTTGTTGTAAAGCTTCTTATTCGACGACCAGAGTGCTTTGGACCAGAGCTTAGAGGAGAAGGAGGAAATGGTTTGCTGGCAGCTATGCAAGAAGCTATACGGATCTCCGAGAATCCTGCTCGTGACCTTCCCTCACAAGGATACAAGAGAGAAGGGTAAGTAAATGTGAATGCTAGTTTGGAAAACGATGATGTAATAGCTGGTTTAATCATGCTAGAAGTATGTGGATAATTGACCCTATTAAGTAAGGCATTGTCCCTCTCTACTCTGCCCTTGTGAGGCCCTATCTGGAGTACTGTGTCCAGGTCTGCAGCCCCCAATACAACAAAGACAGGAAGCTGTTGGAGAAGGTGCAGAGGAGGGCCACGAAGATGATCAGAGGGCTGGAGCACCTCCCCAGTGGAGACAGGATGAGGGAGCTGGGCTTGTTCAGCCTGGAGAAAAGAAGGCTCTGGGGTCACCTAATTGCAGCCTTTCAGTACCTATGAACAGGAGAGGAATCAAGTCTTTGAAAGAGTAGACAACAGCAGGACAAGGGGAAACGATTTTGAGTTGAAGGAGGGAAGATTTAGATGGATGTCAGGGGAAAGTTCTTTACTATGAGACTGGTGAGGTGATGGAACATGCTGCCCAGAGAGGTTGTGAATGCCCCAGCCCTTGAGGTGTTTAAGGCCAGATGGGATGGGGCTTTGGGCAGCCTGGTCTAGTATCAAATGTGGAGATTGGTGGCCTTGCATGTGGCAGGTGGGTTGGAGATTCATGATCCTTGATGTCCCTTTCAACCCAGGCCATTCTGTGATTCTGCATTATACAAACACTGAACATAATAGATTCACACCCACAATCAGTTGTCATATTAAATTCATTAGGTATGATCTAGATAAAGTGGAATGCTAGTTACAGAAGCAAAGTCTGAAGGAGAAATTAAATGGGAAGGCTACTGTGGAATGACGCGAAGGCAACAATAATGTGAAAGAAGAGGACGGCCTGGTATAAGTCAGTTATTATTATACTCTTCAATTGCATCCTAGCTCTAGGGATACCAAAAAAGTATATTTAATCTGTAGCCAGAAATGTGTATATCTGATTCATAGTCTCTGAATCATGGATTTTGCTTCAGAGAAGAACTATAAACTTAGACTAGCATAATTACTCAGTGGCATTGCTGATTGCCTTTTAGTGATGAAGAGGAGGAGGAGGAGGAGGAGATTGTACACATGGGCAATGCAATCATGTCATTTTACTCTGCTCTCATAGATTTACTTGGACGCTGTGCACCAGAAATGCACGTAAGTTCATTCTGTCACTTGCTCAGAAAATGTGGGAGATATTTGAACAGAACTATACATATCTAAGTAAGCTGTTCCCTTTTCAAAGGCTTTCTGCCTTCAGGAGGTGGACTTTATTGCATGCTTTACTCTGCCTATACAGATGTGTTCCCTACAAGCTGTTCACAAAAATTAAGTGACTTTTAATTTCTTGTTCTCTGTTATTTTTTTTTTTTAAGATTTGGGAAATTGTATAACTATGGGATTAAATTACAAACAAACAAATAGCATTGCACATTTACACAGCATTGCACATTTACACAGCCAAGGAAATGTCTGAATCTGGCCCTTTACTGTACTCTTAAAAAGCCATAAAAAGTTTATTTCTTGTGCATTTTTGGAAAGTGGCATCTACATTATCTGCATATATTGTAAGAATATTTCTGCAAGTAACAGGAGTCTTTAAGAAAATGTCACTTTCATCACTTTATCTAATGGGTTCTTCGGAAGCTTAGCCACGTAGGCTTTTTTCCTTTCTTAGGAATTTATAATACCATTACATTATTGATGACATAAAAATTAGGGAAGATGAAAAAAGATCTAAGGTAAAAGATAAAATCTGCAGCTCCTTCACTGTGCTGCAATACATTGAATTTCTTTGCATTTTTTCTAAGTAGTATGGTGTTTCAAAAACAATTGCATCAATATCAGTATTTTGAGGAAAAAATTCCAATTTTATTCAGTACTAAATTTCTTAACTGATAAATCTTCTCTCTAACAGCTTATTCAAAGTGGGAAAGGTGAAGCTATTCGAATTAGATCAATCCTTCGATCTCTAGTGCCAACTGAAGATTTGGTTGGGATTATAAGTATACCACTAAAGCTGTCAACAGTTAACAAAGGTAATTTCAATCTTTTTACTAGGCCAACACAATTTTTATAAAATGCTGTTGTCACATATGCCTTCTAATGTGAAATAGAACAATCTTACTAGAACTGAGTATAAGTAGGTACCTTTTCTTTAGGCTTTAATTGGACATGCATCAATTAGACTTGCTCCCATATAATTGATTCTTGGTCCCATGGATCAGAGAGTGTAAAACCCTATGAAATAACATACTGGAGCACTGCCCTACTGCTGTATAGCAGTCACTATAGAGATGCTGTCTGTTTAGGAAGAACCACGTGAGTTTGAACAAAGTCTCTTCGACAGCATCCAGTCATTTGTTTAGAGAGATGAAAGGGTGCCAATTAATATCTATTTCTGGACTTGGTATGCAAGAATTTATTGAATTCTTTTATCATGATATCTGTACCCACAAACTCCTATGGCACTAAGTTCCAGAATTTTGCTATTTTGTTACGTAAAAATACATTTTAAGCATTGTAAAAAAAACAAGCAAACAAACAAACAAAAAACAAACAAACAAAAAAACCCACCCTTGTACTCTATTAATTTTAATGAACACCGTAGACTTCTACTATTGGTATCTAGTATCTTGATGGCTTGTTTTCTGCTACATGGTGAGTTGATGGTTTCATAGAATTTCAGTGAGGTCTTCAGGATCTCTTTCCTGGCTTGTGTTTTCAGTTCCAAGATCAGCATCATAAAGGCATGGCTTTTTTTTTCTGCATAAGTAGTAGCTTAGAGTTGTCTGCATGAAATTCAGCTGTCTCTACTTTTTCTAGTCACTCAGTTTTATTACTGTTGTATGCAGGCTTTTAGGCTCTTTTGTTTACTTTCTTCTGCAGGTCACTGATGACTCAGTGTATATTCCTGTTTGATCGATTAAAATGTTGCATGTGTATATCATATTTATTTGTTAGTTAGTTTTCTGGCTATTCTGTATATTGGCAAGGGAAACTATACTGTTTCTTTCGTCCCTGAGGAAATGAAAACCAGCTGCATTTGGGATTGTCCTGATCCAAAGTGCTCCTCCAGATCTACTGTCTTTTTCCCAGTTTCCGGATATAACGTTCCACTCTGACCTCTAATGTTCAAGGTCTGAAGCCTGATTTGGTTTTGATTCAGGTGCACACCTGCCTTCATACATATTCATCTTGTCTTAAAATGTTCTCCCTTTCTAGCTAATTCTCCCAATCTAGCTAAATAATGCTGCTCTCTTTCCTTTGCTTTGAGACTCAAAATCTCTTTTCCATAAGGTCCACCCATAAGATAAAGGCAAGTTACCATGGAATCCTTTCACACATCTTGAATCTACCTACTTTGTGCATACATTCAAAACCTGAACCCTGGAGCACAGACTTCTCACTTTCTGCAGTAAACTCTGTAGCTCCCCGTATGTGTCTGGACTGAACCTAGTTGAAGTTGAGATTTTATCATTGAAGCTAACAGTTTTGATACTCCCTGCTAAAGGAAACTCCATGGAGACTCTTGAATTTTCACCCTCATTGCTCTGAAACTTAAAAATGTGACAAATTCAGAGATTACAGGACAGAAAGAGATACTCTTTCTTGTTATGTGACTGCTGATTCTTTTCCGGAAGCAGTCGTGGTTATTCAGAGTGGATGTTTTTTTCAAAAAATAACATTCAAGATAACCTTATAAACTGAAAATACCTAAAAAACTTGCATTCAGCAAAGGAGGACATTTTTACGGTACATGATTGTCATCTTTACTGTTAATTTATGCATGTTCCATAGGCTATGAACTACCAGTCTATCATTTTCTTCTAGGGCAAAATAACTTTATCCTCTTTCCTTTAGTTGTATTGTACTTTCTGTTTCACAATAATTGTCTATTACTCATTATAGTTAAAGAAGTTTATCAGTTATATAATAACTTCTGTTGCTGTTATTTTCCTTCATAAAAGCATATTTTTTCTAGTCTACGTAACATGGTGCAAAAATTAAAATTCTTAAGCTTAAAAAACTTCACATTTACTATATATTCTTAATATTTGCAGTAATATTTTGCTTTAGTTTTACCTGACAAACATTCTATATAGTGGTAATGAAACAAATGGAATAATTACTCATTCTTAAGCTTTTATTTGAGATTAGAAGATTAATGACTTGTAAAGTAATAGATTTTTAAAATTGAAATAAATACCTTTTCTTTTTCAGCACACAAGAAATCTAAGCAAGAATATGACTATAAGCATTTGATTTTAGACATGAAATTTGATGATAGTGTCTTTCACTGTCTTGGTGTTTCTTTTTTAGTTAGTTATCTGCTATTAAAAAAGCAATTATGTATATTTGTGTAGATGGCACTGTAAATGAGCCAGACATGTCTGCAAATTTCTGTCCTGACCATAAGGCACCAATGGTACTCTTTTTGGACCGTGTGTATGGCATTAAGGACCAAAGCTTCCTCCTTCACCTACTTGAAGTTGGATTTTTACCAGATTTAAGAGCTTCTGCCTCTCTGGATACAGTAAGTATTTTGCTATGGAGATTGAGTGCAGTGGGTGGATAAAGTGACTCAATTAATTTAATAAGTATAACGTTGAGTAAAAATGTTTTTTTGTTGTTTTTTTTTTTTTTTTAAAGGGCAAGTATATGCCTTCTATAAACCCAAAGAGAAACAGTTCAGTTACATTTTCATTCATTGGTAGTGCTCGAGTTTTGGTCATAAGCATTCACTACCACTGGAAGTGTATACAGAACTTGTAATGAGTATAGGCGTTAATGAAGCCTTCCATTAATTATGTCATAAGTACTTAGAATATTATGTAATATGTCTAACGATTACTTTCAGTTCATGTGTTCTTCCATATTACACTGAAAATTCATACTTCTGTAGATATGACGAAATTGAGATGAAAAATGCTACATAATGCTTGGTGATTTTTTTCCCTAACCAGTTTTAAAGAGCAAGCTGCTTCTTTTCTCTTCTCATTTCTCTAATTGTTTTTTTTTCTCTCTCCTCCTTTTCTTTTCTTTTCTTGATTGGTTCAGAGAGATCTATTTTAATGAGAGAAGTGGATGACTTGGATTTTCTCAAGTTCATAAAATGACTGTCATCATCATGTATATACTGGGAATGCTATGCTAGCATCCAGCCACTAAGCAGATTTCAGGAAAATGCCTCTGTCATGTTTCATAAATTTTTATTTAGTAACCTTTATTCCATGAGATATCAATTTCTACTTCATACAGGTTTCTCTAAGTACCACAGAAGCAGCTCTTGCACTAAACAGATATATTTGCTCAGCTGTGTTTCCATTACTCAAAAGATGTGCTCCCCTCTTTTCTGGAACGGAACATCACGCCTCTCTTGTTGACTCCATGCTTCATACAATATATAGGTTATCCAAAGGACGTTCCCTTACAAAAGCACAACGAGACACTATTGAAGAATGCCTGCTTGCTATCTGCCAGTATGTATACCTATGTACAAATTCATTCTTTATTTGAAAATAAGAATATGCATTTTATTTTCATATATTATGTATATATACTGCATATAACATAGAAAGATGAGTGTTTTATTCTTGCATGAAATAAGCGACCAAGCTGTATGACTCCAGCACCATTTCCTCTGCTGTCATATGGCACAATCATACCTGTTGTCCAATCACATAAAGGGAGTGCAAAAAATTGCTATGTGATTTACCCTTCTACATAGATGAGGCATGCTGAGATTCTTTAAGCTTCGATTTAACCAGTCTAGTGTTTCCTTTCTCATTATTTTGATTATATTCTCCTAAGGTATTATGTCTGTGTGCATATCAAGTTTTTCAAAATACTTTTAAAAGTGGTTTGAATTCTAACGTGCAAAATGATTTTACTAAGCAGATCTTCCTTTTTTTTTTTTTTTTTTTTCTTATAGCCACTTACGTCCCTCTATGCTCCAACAGTTATTGAGAAGGCTAGTTTTTGATGTGCCCTTACTCAATGAATACTGTAAAATGCCACTCAAGGTAAACAGTGTACTTTTTTTTTTTTTTTTTTTTTTTTTTTTGTAAATGCATTCAGCATAAAACTTACTTCACAGTAATTTATCTTTGGTCTTTATGCTTTCACAGAATGGAGTGCACTGCTCTCTAAAAAATAAAAATAAAGCAAAAAATGCTGTTCCTATGAGTTATTCGAAGTAGAGAAATAAATTATAGGTGTGGGCATAAATAATATATATGTGAATATTTAAACAGATATTAGACATTCAGACTGCATGAGTCTGTATGACGTATCACTAAATACCAGTTAATCATACACATTTTCTTCCTTGCAATTCTAGCTTCTGACAAATCACTATGAACAATGTTGGAAATATTATTGTCTACCGTCAGGAATGGGAAGCTATGGAATTGCAGCAGAAGATGAATTACATTTAACTGAAAAACTTTTTTGGGGAATATTTGATTCCTTGTCTCATAAGGTAATGACTATAATTCACATTCCAGAATGGGATGACTGTAAAAGAATTCCAATGGTAATTTGCAGTGCCAATACAGAAAATGCCTGTCTCTACAATTATTTCATGTAATATGGGAGATATGGCAATGAGTGCTAGCAATGAAGTACCATTCTAATGGAAAATCAAGTGCTGAATCTTGAAGAATTTTCTCTAAACTAATGTAATGTAAGATTTTTGTTTTGATATAAATATGTTTCCACTGATGATTGCTTGCTGCACTAGCATGTTAATTACTCAACTCTGCTCTAGTCTGCCCTCCTAAACTTTTTATTATACTTTTTACTGACGTAAAATAGCAATAATTTTAAGAAATGCATGTACATGTGAGTCATATTATTGGTGTATGCACTATAAATCTATGTTGTTTTCAGACAGACGCTTTTATTTTGACAGTTTGCTGGTCATAGTCTATTGTAAAAACTATGAGCCACCATTCTAGAAATTAATATATTCCTATGTTATTGTCCAAAATGTGATCTTTTGAAGTTTTCAATGCCTTTTTTTTTTTTTTTTAAATAATTAGAGAGTGATTGCATTTCCTACATTAGAGACACCTTACTAAAAGCTTTTTGTACTTAGTTGGTTTCAAAAATCATTATCCAATTTTAATGACATTTATGCTGTCACAAGTGCAAAGAGTGTCGGTGCAGGCTGAGATCACAATTAATTGTTTCCGATTCGTCTTAGTATTTTACAAATAATTGAAGACCATGTGTTTTTGCCAGGGTTGATGGCCCGCTACAGTAGTATTTGCATCTCTCTGTAGAGTATTAGTCCAATGTGAGCACTGTGGTGAAGCTGCTCAGCTACAGTGTTCTCTGTTGTTCTATTTGGTGCTGGGGTAGTTACAGGCTTGGTATTTTCATGGCTTCCAATTGTGTTACTAGAAGTGATTCATTCTATGATCTCACTTCTTCTATTTGTGCCCTAAGCACAGAATGTTGCAACAAAGCTAGAGGAGCTTTCTACTTGCTGTGGTGTATATCAGCAAATATCTTCAATGAATCTTAACATTTTCTTAAACAAAGTCATTGTTCAAATTTACAATTTAAAATATCATATAGTCCTTCTCTTTCTTTAACAAAAGAAATATTTCTTCTGTTTATCAAATAATTATAATAGCGCAATGATGTTCACTGATAAATCTTAAAGCCTTTTAAAGGTACATCATTTTGTGCCTTTTACAGATGGGGAATCTGAAACATAGAGAAGTGAAGTGATAATTTTTCCTAGGCACACTAGTAATCTTGTTTGAGAGCTAGAAGTAGAATCTAGACCTATGATTCTGATAGACCTGCTTTCTCCTCCACCCTTTTTCTTTTTTTATACTTCAGCGTGTAGCGATTGAACTTGAACTTGTTTCATGGCAAGTTACTAAGGATTCAAAAGTAATTGCACTGTGTGTTTTTATAGTTATCCCTAGAGCTAATTAGACTATTTAAATAAATATTCAGATGGTGTTAGCTATGTATTTTTGCCACTGATGAGCAACAGCCTACATGAAATGCTTATAAAAATCTGCACCAGCAGAGGTGACCTATTGCTGTCACCACTGTTGAAATGCACCAGCTGCTGCCTCATTACACCAATAGCCACTATTGGTCTCCATAAGTTTTCAGCAAGTGTTGATGAAGGTCAGTGGGTGCAATATTTTCCACATGAAGAAATTCAGTGACTCACCTTTGCTTTGTGTGCACATTTGTGCCATTTTGTTAGACCGCGCCTCTGCTGCCATGTGTCACACAGCAAAAAAATGGAATGGAATATTGGCAGGAAAGTTCAATTTCTACTGCCATACCACCAACATTCACTTCTGATGCCATCAGCCAACATAGTAAAATAGGAAGCATTACTTTTGGAGCAGCCTTTATCCTCTTATATCTTGGTGAATAATGTTTAATCCTTCCTATGTAGGCCTTTCTGGCCCAAGGAGAGTTTAAGATTCATATGTAAATTGTTTAAGTTTACACAAGTGACAGCATACTCTTAACAATCATCTAAGTAGTCTTAAAATATGTCAATTTGATAGTGAGAAAAACACATTATGCAGCAATAATTTTGCTCTATGTGTAATTTTTAAATGTGCTTTACTGTTTATTTGCATCTTCTAATATTTGTATGTATGGCTGCTTGGTTTTCACTAACATTTTGCATGTTTTTTTCTATTGGGTTTTCCAACCAGTTCCTATCTCTCCTGCAGAAGTATGATCCAGAGCTCTTTAGAATGGCCTTGCCCTGTCTAAGTGCTATAGCTGGGGCTTTGCCTCCTGATTATTTAGATACACGAATTAGATCAACATTGGAAAAGCAGATCTCAGTGGATCCAGAAGGAAATTTTGATCCCAAACCTGTCAACACAGCAAAGTGAGTTATGCAATTCATCACGATTTCCTTTCCTTATATATTTTTATACTATTCCTTTTTAACACTTGTTTCTCCTCTGCACATAAAGTTGGCTGGTAATTGAATTTTAATGATACTACTCACAGTAATGATAGTACTCATAGTAACGCTACCACTGATAGAAAAATGGCCTTTTAAGTAATTCTTCTGCTTCTTAAAATATAGTGTTCTAATACTTTTGTATTCAGTAACTGATTATTATTAATTGATTATTGCTGTTAAAATCAAGCCCCTGCATCACCTGTAATTATGCAGCCTAAAATGTCCATACTAATATTGTCCTTCATCTGAGAATGTAGCATTTTAATTATACTAAATATTTATCATAAATTAGACTACAGTAAGGTACAGTTGAATGACCAAACTCTCCTTTGTTTACAGCCTTGTACTTCCTGAAAAGCTGGAGTATATTGTCAGCAAATATGCTGAGCATTCTCATGATAAATGGGCTTTTGATAAGGTAGGATTTATTTTAACGCTGGCAACTGTCAGAAGAGGACTACGAAGTAATATCTGGAATGATTGGTGGAAAAAAAAAAAAAAAAGAATAGTTAAATGATAGGAACTTGTTCAGATTAATTCCCACATATTTCTTTTGGGATATTTGTATGAAATCTTTTCCTCAAGAAAGTATGTTGATGCTTACCATTTTTTCAAAGTGGCCTGAATTTATTAGGACAAAACTTGATAGGGTCTGATAAGGGGTGATTAATTTGTTCTGTTTCTATTTTTTATACTAAGAATTTGTGTTCCTTACCTTGACGTTGCTTTAATAATGATATTCTTTTAATGTCAGAGATTCAATTTTATTGCAGCAAATCTGTGATATGGCAAAGTATCCGGGAAGTCAAATGTCTTTTACTACTTCGGGATATATAGTTAGAGCTTTTCTTTCCTAACTTTAAGATTGTTATGTTATGTATTGTTTCCTAACTTTAAGATTATTGTGGCCTATAATTTTCAAACTTCTCTGCTCCTGTGTCCTCTGTTTCACTTCAAAAGAGGTATAGAGCAATAAATGACAGTCTGTAGAAAGTAATGCCTCCTATTTATTTCTATGGAAAGTAAAATAGATACAAAGAGCACGTTAACACTGTCTAATAAAATTCTCAGCTACAAAACACTTTTTTTCAACACAGTCACCACCATTAGCTATGCATTTTTGCCAGCAATGAACAAGAGCCTGCATGCCGAGCTCATAATCTGCACCAGCAAACGTGACCCATGTTTCGCAGCTGCTATGAAAATGTAGTTGCTAGGAAAATGTTGCCCACTCAGTCCATCTTCCATCAACAAGAACAGATGGAAGTTAGAAGGGCACTAAATCTAGACTGTACAGTGGATGTGGTTGGATAATAAAGCCACGTCTGGCAATGTACTCCACAATCTTCAAACTCTTTTGGAGCCTGGCAGTACTGAAGAGAAAAGTTGTTGTCTTCTCTGGACTGACTCTGGAAGTTTGAGCCTTCAGCTTAGTGAGCTTTGTGATGTAGCAGTCAGAGTTGATGGTTTATCTGAGTTCAAGGAAGTCTAGAAGAATCGTGTCTTTGCTATTCCAAAAGATAATCACTATCGCTTCACATGGTGAGGGCTGCGTCTTCAACTTTTTCTTCAATGGGAATACACACGTTGCCACTGCATGGACTGCCATTTTGACCCCTGCTTGTAGTGGTGACACCTCTTCTCATTGTGGCAGTTGCACTGAACAGATATATAGAAATACCAATTCTGCTATTGTGTGGGTCTGTGCAAAAGAATGTTTTCTTCTGTTCAGGTGCATGCATATTGTTTACTACAAATTTCTGGCACAGTGCAGCTATTAGTGTAGATCAGCAGTTCAGTACAAGAAAGTAAACTTGCAAATTTGCATTTATTCTTCTGTCCTGCTCTCATTTCAGTATATATTTTTTTTTCAGACTAATAATGGGTGGAAATACGGTGTTTCACTGGATGAAAATACAAAGACTCATCCATTAATAAGACCTTTCAAAACTTTAACTGAGAAGGTAATAGAATACTTCATCTATATTAATGGAAAGTAACTTGATTTGTGTATTGTACTTTTAAAATTCTGTTTCAAATATATAATATAAAAGGAGATTCAAACTATAATTCCTATGGTTAAAAACAGTAATATCCATATGTCACACTGATTATATAGATCCACACATAGAAATCTACATATAGAGAAATACATAGTTACAGACATAGGTAGCCAGGTATAGAGCCCTGCATGCATTATATGCTTTCATTAGGATGTTTTCATAGGCCTGAGATAATTTGTACTAAAGACATTGATAGCATGGAGTTTTTAGGGTGTTGTGGGTGAGAAAATCACTAGCAGTAATTTCTGTGGTCTAGGCTAAAGTGTAATCTAACATATCTGAAGACAATTCAGTTTTCAGGAAGTATAGTATAAAATTTTAAAGAAATTGGAGGAGATGCTACTCCTCCAGAGTAGCTACAGAAGTTGGAGAAGAAACATTCAAAAATTTTTAAATGGTCTTTTATTTGAGTTTCTTAAGTAGGCACAAATGTCTTCAAGTCATCAAAACACAGAACTGAACTTGCATTCTGTTACATATTTTTGCAGTCATTCATTGGGTGACTCAGATAAGTCATTTACATTTGTCCCACTTGACAACTCTTTTTCCATTCAGAAAACTGAGATCACAAAATCAAGAATTTTAATTTCACAAGGTTTATAAGTTACTGTGAAATCTTCAGAGAGGAGCTAAAGAATTGTTATAAGTTTTATATATATATATATGTTATAATAAGTGAATACTTATTGAAGCCATTTAAAAAGAGTATTTAAAGAGAATATTTGAAATGATCTTAGGTTAAAAGCTTAGAACCATTTCTAAAATTGTCTTTCCTTGTCATGTTAAGTAAGTATCACAAAAATTCTGATTTATAGGAAGAGCTGAAGTATTTTTATTAGGTTAATTTGAAAAGTCTTTATATGATGCACTCAATTTTCTTTTCCACAACTTTTCAAATTTGTTACTTAGCATCTTTACTTTTCGAAGGTCTGATAAATTACAGACTCTTTCCTAATTTTTTTACTGATGGCTGTTTTTGTATGAAGAGTGTATGTATTAGTAATATTCTGCATTCATAACTAGATATAAATATAGGAACATAAAAAAAAAAAAAGCCTCATGCTTTTATATTCAAATATATACTATCGCTCAGCTAATTTAATACACATACTGCCATCAATATTTTTAAATTATTTTGGGCTGTAGAAACTAATTAATTGGTTTCCAGGTACAAACTCACTAACTGCTTTAGAGCAAATCACTTGAGATATGATAGTTTTTAATAAACATATGTCCCATCCAAAAAAAAAACAAAAAAAAACTGTGACTACTTTAAAGCTTTTTTCTCATGTCAATCATAACCTGTCTGAAGGTATAATATAGAAATTTCTTCAGCTATTGTAGAGTGTAAGAGTTTGTAGTGAAGGACAGCCTGCTTTTATTGAGTTTTCACTACCTGCTGAATAAAGAAAATTATTTTTTTCTAAGGAAAAAGAAATTTATCGTTGGCCTGTGAGAGAATCACTGAAAACCATGTTGGCCATCGGGTGGAGCCTCGAGAGGACCAAGGAAGGGGGAGAAGCAACGTTACAACAGCGTGAAAATGAAAAGCTCCGCAGCATATCTCAGTCTAGCCAGGTAGGGTGGAATTCAGAATGAAAAAGGATTGCTTGTTAACTTACTAAGAGATTATACATAACATTTGTTTTAGATTCTTTTTTAATGGAATGTAACTTACAATGTTAGAGTTCCATGTCTGGAAATCTTGTCTCAATAATAATAATAATAATAATAATAATAAAAAAGCTTTAACACTACGGAGGGGATTGAAAAAAAATCCAACTTTTAAAATGCAATAATGTTCAGAGACCAAATCTTCTGGAAAGAGTTTTTGTATAGTCATTCAAAGAATACATAGCAGAGTATTTAATTCTTTTTTTTTTAATGATTGTTAAAAATAATAAAAAAAATGTTTATCAAACAGAATAATCCAAAATTGACTTTTGTCAAGATTATAATCGGATAGATAATAAGATTGGTCATATAATAATACTTTTTGTTAAATCTACTTGCATATTTCTCAGGTAATTGTACAGTGTTTTGATATGATATAGACTATTTTTTTCATTTGTAGTTATTTGTGCTAACATACTGAAACTGCCATTAAGTTTATCTGTATCTTGGAGGATAAAGAAAGCTGTTTAAAACTGTGATGAGCAACAGAAATGTGTGGCTAACAGAAAATGTGTGTTAGTATGTCATACCAAACCATACCATGGATTCTGTTATGTTTCTAGAAGTTCATATGATGCCTCAATAGTACCAAAATACATGAATAAATTGAAAAAATGTTTTCAAACAAACATGAACAAAATGCATGGTGTGATTCAGTACAGGATTTCAAAATCTTTAATTTGTTTGAAATTATTGATTTGTATGTGACTTCACATTTAGTCTCATGAGTAGGTTTGTTGCATTGGAGCATTCACAATAGAAACATTCTAAGACTGCATAAATCTATTGCATCATTTTCTTAGTCTGTACATTCCCATAGACACTATCTTATTTTCACTTTTCACAGTGGTGCCTTTAGTATATGGCTCATTGAAGTTGTCACACTATTCTGTCATGTTTTGAAAATCCATTCAGTGTCTCATAATTAGTCTCCTCTTAGTCTGAGAAGCATACTTTTTAAAAGCAGGCTTTCATCTCTTCCCAACAAAAAGACATCTAAATATCTGCATCCTTCTCATTTCCATATCAACAAATATATTGTTAATTTTCCTGTGTGTCTTCAGCACATTGTCAGACAAAAGATGAACACAATTTCTAAAAGAATTTTTAAAAAATGTGAATTGTGTCACTCTGATTAGGTCAACAACAGACATTGTAGTTATATACACACACACATATACCTGAAAAACTTCTTATTTGAAAATAATTATTTTTCTTTTCCCTCAGGGAAATGGATATAGCCCAGCACCACTTGATCTCACTAATGTGGTACTTTCTAGGGAACTTCAGGTTTGTATTTGTGTTTTGGATGTTTTGTGTTGGAAAGACATTTCATTGATGAGTTGAAATTCACCAAGTTTTATGAGTGTATATGTGACTTCAGCTGTGGTTCACTGTTGTAGTAAGGTGCTTGCCATATTTACAATTTCAAAAACAGATTTCTATTCTTTATCTCAGTGTTGCTTCCTGAGATCCTAGAAGAGTTATCATAAAGCTAGGGAAGGGATTCTAAACAGCTTTTATATATATTTAACCTGTGCTGTGCTTACTTTGAACTGATACTCCCAATGTTATGCAAAGATGCTTCCTTTGCTGTTCATACGATGAAAAACCTGACAGAAAGAATTCATATTATTTATTCCAGATAGCTTCATTGAAAGAAAGAAAGCTATAAAATGAGACTGCTTTTGCTTAGGTGTTCTGGGTTTTTGTTTGCTTCTCCTTAATTGAACCCTACAAATACATACTTTTAAGGTGCCCTTTGGTATGTTAGTCTTCTTTTATTTTATACACTTTGAAACTCTTCTCTTTCATCCTCTTTCCCACCTTTATTTTTCTAAATCTTTTGAAGAATAAAGAGATATCTAATTATTGTCTAGATATAATAGATATATATAGATTAGATATTAGATATATATAAATTATATACAGATATATAATAGATATCTATTTATACTGTCTGTCTTTCTTCAAACTTGCATATTCTCTTACTTTATGATTTTACATTTAGTCTCTATTTTTTCCTAAGCTCATTCTAGGGTTAATTTCATCATCTTAGTTAACAATCTCAGAGCTGTCTATTTTCTTGGTTGTTTTCTTCATTCTGTTTATTTTAACTCTCCATTTCACTGAAGTTATTCTCTCAGCGCTCTCTTGTTTCCAAGTCACAGTGATCAGCACCTGTAGCAGAACTGTCTTCAGAAAGTTGAATGTCAGAGTTTCTGTCTTCTACAGTAAGACTTTCTTTGTTCTTGACTATATGTACTGTTGCTGTCTAATTTTAGTCATCTGCCCATATTCACAGAATCATAGAATTGTTTGAGTTAGAAGGGACCCTTAAAGGTTATCTAATACAACTACTCTGTAACGAATAGGGACATCTAGAGCATTCTTTCTTCAATGCTAGCCCTCTTTCTGCTTTTTTTCCTGCAGTAAGTGTTTCCAAGTGAAAAGTGAAACCACTGTATGAGTTCCTCTTTTTCTTAGCCTATTTCTCTTTATGTTTTCATGGCAATATATTACTTCAATTAGTATAAATCATTTCGTACTACAACTTGATATTTCCCTCTTCTTTTCCTCATTATTATATACTTTTTCAGAGTTCTATTTGTTCGGAAGCTTGCTAGCTTGAATGTATTCATTATCCGTGTATTGTAGACATACATGTGCAACAAGCTAAAGATGGTTACTTTCACCTTTTGTCTCTTTGATGCCCTCTTTCAACATCTGTTTTGCTAGAAGTCTTAACTCCTTATAACTCTTTTAGCTTTCTTTTGTAAGAAGGGATTTCCATTTCCCTATTCTTGTATGGTCTCATGGATGAGAATTCCCTTTCCTCAGAAAGGGAATTAATACTTTTGCAGTTTATAATAGTACAATTTCACTGTTGTTTTTGTTTCACACAGCACTCAAGACTTACTACTTCAGTTTATCAGAATATTGCTTTGAAATTTCTTATATTTCTTTTTCTTTTCACTATTTACAATAAATCTTTGACACTCTTCTTGAATCTTAGTGTGACCAGCATACAAACCAGTTCCTATGCTGTACTGACACACCATTATCGGTAATTTTCAAGCCAAAACCCAGAACTAGTTTTCCAAAAAATTCTTGTCTTGATGCAGTCTTCCCTGCTGATATTCTAGGAATTATGTCGTTCTTTGATTATTTATTTATTTTCCTGTGATTACCTGTTCTTCTGGTTCTTTTCCTACCTTTGTTATCACTGTCAAAATATACTAGAAGTGTGTTTTTATAAAGGCTCCATATTGCTTAGTCTTAGTTCTGTTTTTTACCTTTCTTTGCAAGGCAGTAAAATTTTAATTAGTGTGAATTACATACACTCTTAACACACACTTACAAAACAAATGCTATCTTTCTTGAATATGTTCCTTCTATCTTTATCTTGAGTCTGGGTCCTTGATTCAGATCTTCCTCCAGCAGATCTTGACTTTTTGGTTAATTTATTAATAACTGTAGTTGACACAGATGTCATAGTACTCATCTAGACATGCAGGTTGTTATTTTCCATCCTGGCTCTATAGAACATTAGCTCTAGAATATGGTCTACAGCCTGATCCTTATGAGTAGAAGTTTTATTTGAGGTTCTGTTGTCTTATGTTTTGATTTCTTCACCATTTATTTTTCTTAATTAATGTAGTAATTCCCAACTTGCTTAGGAAACACCAGTGTTTAATATTATCATGTAATTTATTGTTTCTCTGTTTGTACTGAGACAAATGAAATGTACTTCATATCACTTTGTTAACTTTCAGATTTTTTCATTGACTCTCCCTTATTTCATATGTTATATAAAAAGTCATTTCATATGTCTGATGGACTGTGATGCTACCAAGCATTGTCTATATGATAAATTGTTGCTCTTGTCATTATTGCTGTCCGTAAGTAGCTGTAACACTACTTCAGTATTTATATGAATAGACTCAAGACTAATACTACTAAAGAGCCTGCTAGAGTATTTGTGTGCAAAGAGTCTGTATTTCCTGAAAAAGATGCTTTTATTTACTTTAGTGTCATCATCTGTGCAGAAAGATTTAACTTTCTGTTCTCTGTATACTGTCTTCCCATTGTCATTGCAAATAGTTTTTGGGGAGGACTGATGGCGAATTCCTACCTTCAGAATAGATTCTTTTATGCTATTTCAACTCTTAGGTGTCACACGGTTAGCAAATACTTACTCTCCTTTCATTTAATACATTACAGTTCCTAGCTTAATAAAAACTAGTTTATGACTAAAGCCACTTAAAAGCTAGAATAAGGTAATAATTATAATAATTATTATTAATTTAGCCTTCCACTGCTTTATTTGAAAGCATCTGTGGGTTTTTGTTCCCCACTTTAGTGAGGTCAGTTCTTGAATGCATGGACCAAGTCAGCCAAATGGACTATGGGGTGATGTTCCTTTACCAAAGAGTGTAGACTATACTCAAGACTGTTGACTTAAGTGAATTTACAGATTTAATTATAATTTTTTAATTTTGCATCATCTTCTTTTTCCTGATGGCAATGTAGGGAATGGTTGAGGTAATGGCAGAAAACTACCATAATATATGGGCCAAAAAGAAGAAAATGGAGTTGGAAAGCAAAGGTAAGTCAGAATCCTATGAATCACGCAGAAAAGACAAAATGAGGCAGGAGAAGTCTGAAAGAAGACTGTAAAACAATCAAAATTGAACAATGTCTGTATTTGAAGAAAGATAAACCTTAGGGAAAAAAACCTTACAGTTCTCTCTACTCACCACAGGTGGGGGCAGTCATCCTTTATTGGTACCTTATGACACACTGACAGCAAAGGAGAAATCACGGGACCGTGAAAAGGCACAAGAGCTGTTTAAATTTCTTCAAGTGAATGGCATAATCATATCTCGGTAACATTCTTATTTTCCTGAACTATTTGCTTGCATTCAGTGCACGAACAATGATAATTTTTCTTATCTCACTGCATTCTGTTAGGTATTAACATAATTACTGTTTGACACATCTTCTGTACATCACAGTCCTTGTTACTTTTATGTTCAGAAAGACCCATCTGAAATAGTGAAGACAGGTAACCCTTTTAATAAGTCCGTGATCACAGTAAATACAACATGCAATACTATTATTATTCAACAAATAGATTATTCAAAACTTCTAAATTAGCAACTAGCAGCTGTTAGTCTGATTATGGGAAAATAAATCTGAGGTCTGATACTGTAAGAAAATGCCTACATTAACATGGTTCTTAAGAAAAACGTTCTGAGTTCCCTGAAGTAAGACAGAGTGGCAGTTTTGTTGGCACTTGCTCCTTAACTTGTTCAAATAGAACACTAAATGTTATTACCTGAAAGTACTCTAGCCTATGGGGGCTTATTCTGTCAAAATAAAAATAGTTTATTAATGTGCTGTATTTTTGATTTTTTGATAATATAATTTTAATTTACTGTACCATAACTAGCACTTATTTATAATACATAAAAATAACTCAGCACATGCAAAATTACAATTTTGCTGGCATTAAGCATTTTTTTAATCTACAATGTATTTATGAGCAAATTTTTTTTGTAAGTTAGGTGGCTTTCAGAAGTTTCTTCATAATTATATTTTTCTGTGATCCTAAAGAATGTTAGAACTCCATTGAGGTAGGTTTCATTTGTAGCTACAGGAAAAACTGATATTGTAAAACTAGGCACAGCTAAGCACAAATACTTTTATTTCTTTTCAATCTTGCACTCACCAGTCATGATTGAAGTAATGAATCTATCTCAGGGAATGAACATTATATGCTTCCCCAGAAATTATCACGTATTGCTGAATTTTTTTCAGAAACTTTGACTAAGGTAGCAATTTGTCACTTATGTTCTCATTCAAAAATTTAAGCCATTTTGACTTCAGTTTTTTTCATTAAAAACAAATTGTGACAGTGAAAAGTTGAAATAAAATGTGGTCAGTAGGCTGGTTTTTTTTAAGCTGTAGTTGCAGACATCCCAAGCATTTGGCATTTTAAACTGCCAGTAGCAGAAATGAGGTTACCAGTGCATTGCTTTGTTAGATTGAAATGTACCATGTTTTCATTTGTGCAGCAACATCTCTCCAAAGTTCTTATGTTAAAACGCTTATATTTTAGATATATATATCCACAGCTAACAAATCTCTTAGAAAAACGTGCACTGATTTTAATGGTTCTTGCTATACAATTGATAAGGAAGAGTAGCCCTGGGAGGTCATTTTATGTCATTAATGAAAATTTACCATATGTAGAAGATTATAAGGAATGGAATGCTTCATAATACTATGATAGTTCATACTATAATCTTTATCAATGCAATTTATCTTAATACTTTCTAATATAGGGGTCGGAATGACATGGACTTGGATGCTTCATCCATGGAAAAGAGGTTTGCCTTTAAGTTTCTGAAGAAAATTTTAAAATATGTTGACTCTGCTCAAGAGTTCATTGCACATTTGGGTAAGTTGCCAACTTTATTTTGAAAATAATTCAAGTTGATATTTAAATATTTTAGTTGCTATGTCTAAATTTGTAGTGACTACTGGTTTTATTGCCTTCAAGAAAGTGTAATTCTGTCTGTTAATTTGTAGATTGAGTTCTTGGACATCTTAGCCAGTAATTAACAGAGTGGTTTCTGCTGTTTTGATCGCATTCATTAAAAACTAAGTATGTAAAGTTATATCAAAGAGCTGTTGTGGTTTTTGTTATTAGACTGCTTCTTATTCGTGGCTTTATTGTATCCTTGCAGAAGCCATTGTTACCAGTGGAAAAACTGAAAAATCTCCACATGACCAAGAAATAAAATTCTTTGCCAAAGTAAGTGATTTAGTATTTCAAGTAATGTAGATATACACTCTATTGTACAGAATGTGGAATTCTGTAATCTAAGACTGCTTTTCAGATAACAGAAATATATCTTTCCCATTTTTTTTTTCCTGGTAAGCAGTGAATGGTATGTTGTCAAAGATATTTCCAAACGTGTTCAGAAAGATTTCAACATCTTTGCTGGGTTCAAGCATTTCAGAATATTTCAAAATATTTCATAATAATTGTTGGAAAAGATTATATCTGAGAAGAAACATAGAAGTTAAAAGCAGCTAGTTTATTAGATGAAATGAAAAACGCTGAATGTATAAATAATTTCAGATTTTTTTTACTTAGTATACACTAAAGTCACTAAAGTCATAGTATTGTCTAATTATTGCTTAGTTATTTCTTACATATTTGTGTTGTAAATATACTAAGATAAATGCTGTCAGTAATCAGATTTTTAGGATTATTTAGGAGCTTAAAAAAAAAAAAGCCCTCTCCTTTTATATCTGGGGAATTATGTGAACAGTGGAGAGGAAAATTCTTCTTCACTGATGTTTATCAGTGTTGAATGAGAAAAGAGTAACACTGTAGTATTAGATCCAAAATAGATCTGTGTTACACTAAGTAATATTTATGTAACTTTTAATTAAAATTGTAATACTTTAGATTTTAATTTATATGACTCTGTCTCTGAAATGAGAAAGTACAACCATTACAGAGTTTCTAAAATACTTTGCATTAACTTTCCCCAATCAGGTAATTGTTGCTACGGTTATCATTCTGTGTTCTTGCAAAAACTACATTTTGTATCTCTGTTTCCTAGGTTCTTTTACCATTAGTTGATCAGTACTTTACAAATCACTGCTTGTACTTCCTGTCTTCTCCAACAAAAACACTCAGTAGCAGTGGATATGCATCAAATAAGGAAAAGGAAATGGTAGCAAGGTAAGTAGAAGATTAAGATACACATAGGAGGGCTCTATCTAAACAGCAAAAACTTTAAAAGGATAGTTCATATAGCTTGCTTTATGGATGGTTCAAAATCTCACTTCCCTCAGATATAATTTTTTAGCAGAATAGCAGATATTGAATAGCATTCCTTATTTTACTATTATCTAATATATGTCTGAAGAATTAAATTACATATTACAATTTATTAATTACGTGTATTATTAATTATATATAAATAAAATTAAGTTTCTGCATAATTTCCATCACTTCCACTTGCAATGAAGCTTTTTTTATTCTTTTAGTATTCCTTTAGAAACAATGGTAAATATTCAATTACTTAAAAAATTTTATGCATTATGAAGTTACATGTTTTTTAACAAGTATTCTTGTTTAAAATAGATAGCACTGAATATCTCTCTATTGTCTTAGGTTGTGTGATGACAACGTGTCTTTATGGATGGTAACAATCTTGTTAATGCCATAGCCCACAGCCTACTAAGCAACTCTACTAGCATTATCTTCCTTGTATTGACTTCATTGTAGGCTGAAGATAACGAATCATTTCATATTGCTATGGACCATGTTATTACTTGTTCCTTGTAGCGTTATCCAGTGTTCTTTGGTTTGACATGGGCTCAAAAACATAGAAGCTTGTCTATTTTCAGTTCAGTTGCTAAACAGAGGACATGAAGTTTTGATACAATAAATTAGATTATTTTCCTAAAAGAATGTAAATAATTCAAACTTATCTAAGTGTGTTGTAGATCTATAATTGAGGAAGGAGTGGGAAAAATGACTAAAATTGTTTGCACGTTCATATGTATGGTTGTAAATAAACTTTTAACAAGAATGATGATAATATGTAAAAGGGTACAGTATGCATTTTCTGCATGTGAGCTTCAGAAGTAGGTTACAGACTTGAAGTTTTACACATTGAAATGTTAACAGCCTTGCAAAATGAAGTCATCTTGTGTGAAAGAATGTTCAGAAGATAACAGCTGTCATAGCTGTCATAGCCAGACTACAGCACAGACGTGACTAGGAATATAAAACATGCCATTTAATGCAAGTGTTTTCTTCAGTATAGGCAGAATGATGATAAGAATTTGAGGAAAAAAATCAATATTTATAAAATCATTTAAATCTTTCTCACAGTACAATGTTACTTCTAATAGCAGCTGTCCATGATGTTAACATCATGTCCCAAACTTATCTGTTTTCATGAACCCTTGCTTTCAGTTGTGATGCAACTGATATTCCACTAGCAGTGAAATAAATATTAAATACCAAATAATACACAGGAATAGAAAATCTATTAAGGGAACTTTTAGGTTGTGAACTCAGAATGGAATGGTAAAATTTAAATTGCTCGTATCTAGTTCGCAGGGAATAAAACAGCTTTTTAATGAGTCTTATCCTCATTACTTGGGTTATGTCTCTTGATTCTTTTACTGTACAGTTAAAAGAAAATTAATGTAGTTTTATATTTTTTTCATGACTTTTATTACTAGCTTTGTCATGTATGCTTCATAAACACTGACATGTGCGTATGCACTTTACTTATTTTTTCTCATGCTCATGGCTTGTTTTCTAGCTTGAAATGACATAAAATCAAATCAATACGAATAACTGAATTACCAGTTGGGTAAAAATCTTTTTCTTAAGGAAAAATTTGAAGCTGAAGAGTATACTGGGGAGCAAGTTACTGAGAAACAGTAGTTTCAGAGTTTTGTCCTTCACTTATATCAAATCCAGATAAACTGTTTTCTTGTGACTTGTTGATCAAAACCTCTGTATCTTTATTTACAATTAGATATTTTCTCATCAGAATACTTGTTAATTAGTTCATCTTGTAAACAGTATATGAAAAAAAAATCTGCTGTTATAAACTCTTTTCAGAAGTTTTATTTCAGCAAAATTTAAGCCAACTTTATAGGATAAAGAATAGTTTTCTGGACCTAAAACTTCCCTAAGGTGAATTTGTATATCAGATATTATGAAACAGGGCTATTTAGCAAGTAGACTAACACTACAGATTTGGTTACAAAAAAGTTTTGCCCCTTGTGAAAGGTCCTAGGTATGGAAAATCTGGGCTATTTTTGAAGGAAATTCTGTATTTCTCGCCATTATCCATGTGGCGGAAAGAACATTTATAATGCACCATTTACCATCTGTGAAAGCAGAGAACAATTCCAGTCTGTTATTTGGGGTTGAGGATTACTAACTGATTTTGGAGTCTGGCTTTTAGTTTAAAAAGAATAGAATTAATGGCTTTGTGCTAGAATGTCCTTAGAGAACAGCACAAGGAGTTTTTTATCTTACCTCTGAATGTTTTCATGAAGCTTGGAACAAATGAGAGGATGATGAAGAGTTGACTGATGCAAATATATGGTACATACGCAAGATAGTATTGTCAGGAAATTCTTGGAATGTAGATCATTGGGAAGTCCTTAGAGGTCTATCCTGGACCATTTTCATTGGTTCATTTTTGTTATTCTAGCTTGCCTGTTTCCTAAGGTTCTTCATTCCCATTACTGAACTATTGTTTGAAATTCTACTACTTCAAATGTCAGAATTCACAAACAGCTTGTCGCTTTTCTTCATCTTCCCTCCCATTTTTCAGTTGGATACACTGAGAAGATATTCTGCTTCTGTCATCATTAGAATGATATCTAAAAGGAACAAAGTCAGGGAATCCCACCCTGGTCCTGTGAACCTTTGTTATATGTCTATGATGGAGTCTGAAATAAAGGGCATCCGAAGGAATACACCTCTAGTCCCACCCTAGGTAGATTTCAAGGCTTCTATAGAAAATATCAATTATATTCTTCACTGAAACATTCAAGCAGTAGACTGTGGTTTAAGAGAGCTTTTATTTACATTCAGTTCAGACATTACTGAATTTCTCTTTTGGAAATTATTCTGAAGCCTAAAAGATGCTGCTACAGAGTGCTGATACATTTCCCCATTTCCAACATGAGCAAATATTTCATAAGGGAGATAGCATCAAAACCTTTAGTAAATGATTCAGTGAGCAACAGAACTAATAAGGTTTAGTTTCTGCTGGATTTGTTTTTCATTGGTGATATCAGTTTCCGATCAAAGCTTATCCCACTGTTGGGTGATTTAAATGGTCTCACATTTAAATTTTAGATATCAGAGAATGTGAAAATACAGGATGTGAATTTCTAGGGGTAATTATGGATTCTGTCTTCTCTACACAATTGCTCACTTCTTCCCTGTCCCAGATTTCTGGAATTCAGTAATTTTTTAGACAACTGTACTGTATCAGGTTTAGTTAGAATCAACCATTTGACTCAAGTTTTTTATTCTAGAAAACTCAATTCAGAGGAGACAGTTTCCTTTTAATTTATAACATGTTGCCTTTCATTTTTCTACAATCAACATATAAAGTTGAATATTAACTTAAGTACTTAAGTACTTATGTTACTTAAGTAGGAATGTAATTAATATTTTAATCCTATTTTTTTGCTCTCTGTTCAAGATGTGCTACCGGTTATTTTCTGTGGGAGATTTTGTATTATAATCTTCAAACTGTTTTACTCTTAAGCTTTCTTTAATTGCCGGTTTGTCAAAGTTCTTTTGCTTTCCTTCACTCCGCTGGACAGCACTGATCACTTGTCCTCAGTACATACAGATTTTAAAAGTAAAGTTTATTTGCTTGTGATTACATAAGTCCAGGTCTAGAACTGAACTTACTAGCCTCCATCCTTCCATTTATTTTCCAACATGTCTTTTTTTTTTCTAAATTATTCTTATAATTTATTTACTGTCATCTTTACTTTTATTTTTGGTTTTTATACAGCAGCTTCACGTAACAGCATTCCTAATATACTGCTTTACGGAGCTGTCAGGTATATTTTATGTAAGAATACAAGATGGTCCTCCAGTAGCTGCTGAAGTGACTCAGGTTTAGGAGGATGGAATTTTCATTTAATTTCGTTTAATATCAGTCTGTGAATGATCTTATGACTTCCTAAGGTCACTCAGGTCAGATTTATAAAGCTAGAGAGATATTGCAAAATGTCTTCATAAAGGCGTGTGAAAGAAGTTTGATATCTAACGTTAGAAATTTAGAAATATCTCAGAATTCTTTTCCATTCTTAGTTGAGAAAACTAGCTATCAGTATTTTAAAGGAAGTATAGTTTTTTTCTTCCTATTTCGAAGATCACAATGACAACCTCTTGTTATTATTAAGAGAACACATCAGTTTCTAAGGAATGTTTGCTTTATTTTTTATATTCTAATTTCATTTGTAAAATATATCACAGACTATAAAAAAAAGTCTGCCAAGCTGTCATTAGTTTTAGAAGTTAAGGTAGGCCTTTATCTTAATTATCCTATTGTTTTGATAGATAGGTTAGACATACCAAGCTCCTGACATACATGCTAGAAATCTATATTTCAGGATTAATCTTAAAATGAGCAGTGGACAAACACAGTTGGCAAAATATTGGCAAAGAATACCTTCTCAAATTGTTTGAATTTCTTAGAAGAGTTGTAACATTAGCTTCCCACAAAATATGAAGTAAAATAAGAAAATGCTGCTCAATTTTTCTTATCAAAATTTCTTACTCAGAAATAATTCCTAGTCATGATTCCTAGAAATTCCTAGACTCAACCACATATTACATAATTGTTGGAAACTTCTATAAGAAAATTTCATACCTCAAGTCATTTCATAATTAAAGAAGCTTAGCGAATTAGAGAGTGCAGAAGCTTCTATGATTGTGCTGCTTAATGCAGTTATTTTACTGAGTACTACCATCACATGTGATTCTAAGTACACCTTCCACACATCACATGTTTTTTCTTTCATATTCTTAGTATTCTCTAAACAAATCTTAATCTTTGTCTTGTCTTGCTGTTTTCTTTTTTTTTCTTTTCTTTCCTACTTTAGCCTGTTCTGCAAACTAGCTGCTCTTGTTAGACATAGGATCTCAATTTTTGGTAAGTTGCTAAGAAAGATCTTGATAAAGTTAAAAATTTGAAGAATATCCAACAGTTACTTCTAAAATCTCATGCTTTTGTGGTCGTTTCTTGTTTGCTTTTCAAGACTCATCATACACTAACTAATTTGATTTCCATCATCTGACAGTTGAATCTCATGGGTTAATTTCTAGTTAGGCTAGGGGGATGTTGGGAAATAAAATATACCTGTTTCAAAGGTAATGGTAAGAAAACGAAGAAAGAAATGTAGACACAAGATACAAAGCTTGGAATACTGCAGAGTCAAGTAATAAAAATGAAACCTAAGTAGACTTTACTTACTCTTTTCATTCTTTTTTACAAGCACAAAAGTGCAAAAATTTTTGGAACCAGTTGTAACTCTCCATGCAGTGACATGGGGGCAGGAGATGTATTCCATGTCTTATTTAACTTGTGTATTTTCAATAGTGACATTTGGGATCAGTAGGTTATCCTACATTCTCTATGTTATTGTACTCTCACAGTCTCTCTGTCTCTCTAAACAGGGAGTGATTCTACAACAATGGTGAGCTGCCTGCACATCTTAGCTCAGTCTCTGGACACTCGGTAAGTTGTAAATTTTCATAACAATTATGAACTGTATCGACATAGCAGAGGTTTTCAGGGACAGTTACATTTTTCCCTTGTTATTTTTCAGAACTGTTATGAAATCAGGATCTGAGCTAGTTAAAGCTGGACTACGTGCTTTTTTTGAAAATGCAGCTGAAGATCTGGAAAAAACTTCAGAAAATCTTAAACTTGGAAAATTTACCCATTCACGAACACAAATCAAAGGTGTTTCACAGAATATCAATTATACTACAGTAGCATTGCTACCTGTCTTGACGTCAATTTTTGAGCATATTTCACAGTATCATTTTGGAGTTGATTTACTTTGTAAGTATTTTATTTAATTTTGAAGTTTATTATGTTACAATAATACAAACATCTTTTTAACAATTAACTACTCAAGTTTCCCACAGAAGATAAGTTTGCTTAATTTTGTTCCATTTTTTTTTTGCCTTATTAGATTGAAGGAGAAGCTTTCATTTTTATTCCTTGTGGTTTTGTTTCCATATGTTGGAAAAACATTTTTTTCTTCATTATTTTATTTTAAAGTTTCCTTGATTTTTTCCTGTATTTTAGTTTTAAAATTCCTTGAGATGCAACAATATGTTGTTCCAAAGTTTCTTATATGTATTTAAGACCACAGCTCCAGACCTGAAGATGTTTGAAAGGTGGAAAGCAATGAAAAAGCTTCTAGAACGGAAGGCTCTAGATCACATTCCTAGAGGTTACGCTCACAGACTGCTGTGGTTTAGATTGAAATTATATTCTACAAACATGATAATCTGCACTATTTTATTAACAAATATCTGCTCACCTCTTGGCATATTTGATGACCTGTCATTGTTTTTATATTTAGGAAGTAGTATTTAGCCAAATAAATACTTACTATCTGCTTCTTATTTTTCTCTAGTGGGTGATGTACAAGTTTCATGTTACAGAATTCTTTGTAGCCTCTATTCTCTTGGGACTGGGAAGAACATCTACGTTGAAAGGTATTGAGTGAAAAACTCAGCATGTGATAATCTTTTTTTAAATTAGGAACATATTCCTAAGCAGTTTGAAAGAAAATTGAATCAGAAACAGTTTGAAAATGTTTAATATTGAATTTAGGTTTAATGTAGTTGCATGTATCTTAAGAATTCAGTTCTCACAATGCTTGACTAAACAAAAGCTGAACAACTCCTCCTGCATATTGTGGCTTATCTGCAGGGTCTTTCGTTTAACCATAATGAAAGCTAATTTTTTCCATGAGCCATTATTAAGCTTCCCAAAGTTTGGTTACTGCTTGTTACCAGACATGCTGCTGTAGTAAGTAGGTCGAGTAATTAATGTCTGTCTCAAGTATTACTCTGAATAGAGTTCTCAAAATACGTGTCTAGATCGTAAAATCTTTAGCACAGGTAGAGCTTCTGACAGCCTTTAACTCTACAAAGGAAGCTCATTTACCAGTTACTTGCATTTTTTAAACTGTATTAAAATTTGAAAAATCTAATGGCTATGATATACTCCAAAACTGGGATTTTTGCATTAGAAGAGGCCTATATCTATAGGTACTGCTTCAGAAAAGGGGACCCTAATAGCTGGTCTGTCACAAGACAGAAGCAGATGTAAGCACTGACCCTTCCTTATGCTTCTGAAAGCTTTTGTTTAGGCACTCTACATGATCATATAATCAAAAGTTCAAAATTCACAGACTCTGAGAGACACCAAGGAAATTCAGCTCTATTGTCCAGTTAGGGGAACATTTACCTACATTAGCCTAATAATGCTGGTCTTCACTTCTTTCCAGAGCTTATTTAGCAATTCTTTCATGCAAGCTGCGAGGACTTTCTGCAGGACAATTCTTTCTCTCCACGCTGCATGCGTGTTCCTGTGTGAAGAAGATATTCTCACATATATGCACACATTCAATCACTTATATACCCACAAAACTGGGCTCTTCTTTTTCTTTCTTGACTTGAAAGTCTTAAATATGCTTTGACATAGATCTTGTGGGCAAGACAGGTAGTGCCTCACTCCTACTGTAACTAGGAGCCAGGGTGATCGTAGAATCATAGAATAACAAGGTTGGAAAGGACCTACAAGATCATCTAGTCTAACTGTCCTCCCCCTACCATTGCTACCACAAGCTATTAAATCATATCTCATTTAGTAGCTTGTGGTAGCAGTGGTAATGGGAGGACAGTGATCTCACAGGAATTAAAAGATTATTGTGTTTAAGTTGCTTTTAGATAGGAAGAGCTCACAGAGCAGCCCTCTACTTCATTGGCCACAAACACAGGACAGTTGCATTAGATATGGGTGTAGAATCATGCCAGTTGCCTTCTTAGAAGAGTCTCAGGTCAGATATATCTCAGGAAATGAGTTAGTCTCCAAAACTTTCACTAGACTCACTCAGAACCTGAAAATAAGGTTGTAGGCAGGCATCAGTGTCTAGGTGGGTGACAGGATTTCAAACGCACTGCTCAGTATTTCAGTAAAACTGAGTTAGTTGTTGAGCTGACTTAAACTGTTACTGAAATTAAGCAGTGCTCAACTTTAGGATCAAAATGCCATTTTTTCTTTAACTTCAGGTCAGATAACAAGGAATGTTTTTTTTAAATGAAAGAATCTTATAAGGCATGTTATTCCTTCAAGTTGAAGTGAGTAGTTCCATTTGGTATATCTATATATAAACATATGCTTACAAAAATTTATGCTATTGTCCCTCAGAACATCTCTAACTAAACAGTACTGCTAAGAATTCTCAATTCTCACAGCTATTTCACACACACACACACACACAAATATATATATGTGTGTGTGTATATATAAAGATGAAAAGTGTCACATTTAAGCAATCCGTATATCATGTTTGACAAAATCTTGTATAAACTTTGCTCCAGAACTTCAGAATAATTCAGGTTCAGTTTTAAGCGAGTGTAAGTCTTCTGCTGAAAGAAACTAAATCATTTCTCAGGCACCCTCATCTATACATTTCCACCCCTTTCTCTTTTTTTTTTTCTAGTAAATAGTATTTATGCAGTTATACGATGATGATGTTATGCCATTGGTAGCATGTCTTGGTTAGATTTACTTTTGTGCTGAGGTTTATTTTCAGCTGGTTCCTGTACCAGTAAATTTTGTTCATGTGAGACATAAAATTTTTCAAAATAGTTTCTGTATTAGAATGATAAGCTATATTAGCAATAAATGTTACTGCGGTTCTATAACATATGCTAGAAACAGGAAACCTAGTGAAAGTCTTTTCTTTGATGACTTTTAGTATCTGTCATATACAGGCAACGTCCTGCACTTGGTGAGTGCTTAGCATCTCTTGCAGCAGCCATTCCAGTAGCTTTCCTTGAACCTTCTCTCAACCACTACAACCCACTGTCTGTCTTCAACACAAAAAGTGCAAGAGAAAGAGCAAGTGAGTACTGTTCCTCAGTGGGGGAAGGAGGGGAGGAAAGCTATTTACTCCTATCCAAATATTAGAAACAAATACTAGTAATTATTTTTTTAGGAGAAAATTCCTATCATTGCTATAAGATTACTTGTCATTTTAGCCTTGCCCTGTTTTGGTAAGACTGTTAACATTGTTCCCTTTCCTCTAGCAGACATCTTCTTCTTTTTTTTTTTTTTTAATTTATGTGAACAGAAAAATATCATTCCTGCTTAGTTGTCTTACCAGTATGCTAATGCGGTTCTACATAGGGAAATTCTGACAGACTGTGACTCTGATTCCATGAAACCTTAGGGAACAGGTGTCTTTCTATACAGTTTTTCTTCGCATGCTTCTATTCCACTTAGTCTTGACAGATTCCAATATCTATCTCAAGTGGGAGACAAATGTGTGCAGAGTTTGTAAACAAGGCATACTTGAGTTTTAATTTTACCCATAATCTTAAACTGTTAGCTATATTACTCAAAACTGGTTTGTATGCTGAAATAGAGTAAAACTGTTATTTGTACTTTAGATTTAAACATAAATGAATGCAGATGTTCCCCCTGTGTTTTGTTAATTAACCTTTTCATATTCTACCCTTTTCTTTTCTGCCTGCAGTTTTAGGTATGCCTGATACAGTAGAGGAGATGTGTCCAGAGATCCCTCAGCTGGATGGACTAATAAAGGAAATTAATAATTTAGCAGAGTCTGGAGCAAGGTATACTGAAATGCCTCATGTAATTGAGGTTATCTTACCCATGCTGTGCAACTATTTGTCCTACTGGTGGGAACGAGGGTCTGAGAGTGTTCCTGAAAGTGCCGGGCCTTGCTGTACGATGATAACATCTGAGCATCTGAGCATCATTTTGGGAAATATTCTGAAAATCATTAACAACAATCTGGGAATAGATGAAGCATCTTGGATGAAAAGAATTGCAGGTACTGTCAATGTTTCTAAAGAGTATTTGTATCCAATAATATGTAATTACTAAATTACAATTTACCATATTACCCTATTACATAATATTTTTTAAAATAAAAAGTAGAAGGATGGTTAGGTAAAAAGCAGATAAGGAATAATAATAACTCTTATGTTTTCAAAGTTCAGTATTATTTTTATGTATGCACTGTAGCCTCACAGCAAGAAGAAAGAGAGTAATTATTGCAAAAATTTTTTACTCTAGTCAGCTACATTATTTTATTAGCATTTTAGCTTGCTTTAGTCAAAAAAGGAACTTTTTGGTGTACTATTTTAAACTTTGTATGCAACCCATTCCTTCCACGCCCCAAGCAAACAAAAGCAACAACAACAACAAAAACACCTTTTTTACTGAGGACTCTTTGTCTTAATCTCAATTATATTGAGGCTTTGACTGGGTTAGAGATATCTGACTTGCCAAAACTATGGTAGTTAAATTGCCCTGATAGCCAAAATTACCGTGGGGTGCACTACATCAAGCTCAGCACTGTTAGCTGAGGGATTATCCTGGTCTGCTCTGTGCTGGTGCAGCACTCTGTGTGCAGTTTTGGACACCACAATATATGAAGGACTGTCAGGAGTTGGACACGATTATCCCTTCCAAATTAAGATACTCTGTGATTCTGTTACGTAATTCTGAAATATATAATCTGAATTCCCAGTAACTGGCTTTTAATTTCTCAGTACACATGGTTGAGAAAGCTGTATTCATAATTTAATTAATAGTTTCACGGTGCTTTACAAATACATGGAGCATTATGACCTTGGTTTTCTGTAACTATAGAGGATTCACATTAATACAATTAGAAGTATCAATTGTATATTAATCATAAGATCAAATATATTTTTATGTATAGTTTATGCTCAGCCTATCATCAGCAAAGCCAGACCTGATCTGCTGAAAACTCACTTTATTCCAACACTGGAGAAACTGAAGAAGAAAGCTGTAAAGATTGTGATGGAAGAGGAGCAACTGAGAGCAGACAGTAAAAGTGACACACAAGAAGCTGAGCTACTTATTCTCGATGAGTTTGCTGTTCTTTGTAGAGACCTCTATGCCTTCTATCCAATGCTGATACGTTACGTAGACAACAACAGGTAAACTAATAATTGAACTCAACAATTAAGCAACTCAATGTTATTACACAAGAGTATGCCTTTCAGAAACAAAAGCATGGCTAAAATTCTTAAACAATGAAGGATCAGAAAGTTATTTTGCTTCAACTGAATCACTGTATGTATAGATATTGCCACAAAGACGCTCCTCTTCTGTGTGTGTGTCTTTTTTTAAGAAGGTGATAAAAGCATCTGGACAATACTGTTTTGCCTTTGGGCTGACTAGAAGATTTTCTACTCAACAATTTACTTAAAGGTTATTCTGTGTCTACACTTTCTCTCTTCTTCATCCCAGAACATGCCCCCAAGATCCTCTTCAGAAGAGTACCTGAAATATCTGTATTATCTAAGTATCTACAGCACCTTTATACTATCCTTAACAACACTGTTCTAAAGTACGCAATCAGTATTCACTTACATTTTGCTAGGTGCAAGTACATAACAGGATAGTTAGGAGCATTATTAATTGCAGACTTGTTCAGTCATGCTGTGAACCAATTTTCACTAAAAATTTAGTAATTCTAGATGAACTAGACTTTACTAATTCAGACCTTGTTGACAAGGGAACATTTAATTTTTAAAAACACAGACTTCACTTGGCTGTCTGGAAATCCGCCAACAGAGTTGGATGAGGATGAAATTATTGAGGATATTATAATGTAATAATTCCTTTCATGGAGGCTGAAAGATGACCATGTATTTATGGGCACATTAGTGCTCTTTAACTTAGAGAGAGCTGCATCTGTTAGTTAACTTGCCCAGGGTCTCTGAGCATCTGTGTGCAAGCAGATCCAGAATGAAGTTGTATTAGTTTGTGCAGTAGAAAGAAAAAATATTAAAGCATACACTCCTTACAGTTCTATCCACTCATTCAAATCCTTTAACTCTTCATCTTCACCCCATTATGGTGTTATTTTTTCAATCAACACAAAGTTTTGATTAAAAAGAAAAAAAATTTTAGTATGAAATGGAGAAAAAAAAAAAAAAAAGGAAAAAAAAGAAGAGAAATACTCAGTAAAAGTGGTTTCAGCAAGGTTTGTTTTCTAGTTCTGTTCACAGAATGCACAAAAACGTTGTCACCAGGGGGAGGGTGGCAGGCAAAAATAAGTATACAAGAACTAGGGTTTTTGTTGGAAATTAGTTAAGCTGCCAATAAAAACGATCTCTCTGGCTGTGGGAATGGAAAATTGAAGTGATTGTTGTTAAGTTCTATGATTAACTACATGAAAGTGACCCAATCTCTTAAACAGAGCAATATCTATTATTAAGGTCCTCATTTTAAACTTCTTAATTTTATTTTCTTTCAGAGCCAACTGGCTAAAGAAACCAGATGCAGATTCTGATGAACTGTTTCGAATGGTAGCTGAAGTTTTTATCCTGTGGTGCAAGTCACATGTAAGATAAGATGCATTCTTTTTTCCCCAATTCACTATATCCTTAAATCTAAACGAAGTACGTGTGGATGAATGAGATTGATAGTTATTTTTTTATTTATTTATTTATAGAATTTCAAAAGAGAAGAACAAAATTTTGTCATTCAGAACGAAATCAACAATTTGGCATTTTTAACAGGAGATACCAAAAGCAAGATGTCTAAGGTAAGTTAATAACAATTTTTGGATCAATTCAATTTTCCATCATACGTTTAATGTGTTAGAAGTCTCTAAAAGTCTGCTTAGATTGCTGCTTCTTGGCTGATGGAAGAAGCAAAAAATAGTCTTGCTTATTGTTGACAGACTTGGAAACAGATATGCACAATATAGGTTTAGTCTCTTAGAGTTATTTATTAAATATCAGCTACATTTTCAAAGACAGAAGATTAGAACATAGAACTTGATCTGAAGTAGATACACATATAAGACAACACAGGTTGTGATATAGGCCGTTGGTCCATTAAAAAAATAAAAACAGAATATTTTGTAAAAATAAGTGAAGAACTATTGACTGTCTGAACTTTTTCTTGTGAATTTCAGTATTGTTCTGTCAGCTCTGATGGGAGGAGTGCTGTATCTGCATATCAGTATTCATATGTGGGGTGCCATATGTGCACTGTTTTTCTTGTTTCTTATTAATGACCACATTCAGTTCTTTTTTACTCATTTTCAATATGATAAGATGCTGACATGATGATGGGAAAATGCATTTGTTACCTTCATAATAGAGAAAATGTCAAGGTAAAAAGTGTCTCTGACATTAGCTGAGGAAGACTGCCTTACTCATAACAAGATTCACAAGTCAGTTGAAAACTAAGTCCAAATTAGTATTGGTAACCGTAGCAAAGAACCTCTATTTTATTCGTATTTATAATGTGCTTAAAGAAATCCTCTTATGAAAGTATTCCAGAGAAGGAGTAAGTTGTATTGTTTTGTATTTCTGTATATTTTGATTCTGTATGTAACTTTGTTACCACTTAAGTACAACTTTATATAATACAGAGCCAGAAAAAAAGTCTCATTGAATTTTTAAAAATTCTCTTGAAAAAGTCTTTGCTTTTTTTCTATATTTTGAAATCCAGTTCAGGCAAACGTTGTTGTTGGAAAATTTACAACTAAACAGATCTTCTTCTCATTGTTAGATCACAAATGACACTGAACAGCAGTTCTCAAACTATGTAGACAATTCTGTATTTGGAGGAAATGTTCATTTTCTTAATAATAATTCATTTTCTTGTTTTCAAGATACTGCTCCAAGGAACTGTAAGCTAGAATTGAGGTATCTGAATAATCCTCATTAGAGAGGCAAGTATTAGTAAGTGCTAGTAGGCGAGTTCCAGGCTATGTGATGTTAATCACACGCTAACACCAAACTGTAACATGGCACTTAAGTATAAATATAATACACATATTTTGACATTTTTATGTTAGAATTGGCCTGAGGAGATAAAAATGAGATGTAATTTTAAAATTTCAATTCATGCTAAATTAGAATCAGATAATTAATATTCAATCTAAATTGAGTTTCTCAGCAGTATTGGTAACATGACATAAACTGTTGTCATACTTCAGTCAGTCTGGCATGGCAGGAGTGACAAAACAAATCAGCAAAAAAAAAAAAAAGAACAACCAACAAAACCAGCTAAAGTATCCCTCATGATGTTTTGATTTTGATAAAATCAGAGGAATACAGCATCAAGACTTTATATAACCCATATTTGAAAGGGTTTGTTTTTGAGATTAGATATTCAAATACCTGTTCTGTATATTTTAAGTAATATATTTTTACACATATAGATTTAGATGTCTGTGTAAATGTGCTTTTCTTTGTACGAGTATAGAAACACAGGGAGATTATACAATTTTTTTACATGCATATAAATTTTTATAAGTATACTAATGTAAAATTCATGGAGTTCAGGGATATTACACATGATTATTGCTAATATAGGGAGAGAAATAGAACACAGTATTATTCATGATTTGGTATTTTGCTAAAATGGTAGCACGGCTGTGTGAGTGACTACAGAACAATTGATCATTTAGGCATTTTTTTTCATAACGATGTAAATGCCATGGTACAATATATGAGGCATCATTTAGATATGTTGTACTGGTTTTACATATATATGGTTTCTAATCAGGAAATTGATAACATTTTATAATATATCATGAAAGTGTTCTTAAACGCCAGTGCATTTATTAATACATACATTTAGATCTGAATTATTTTTTTAAGACTCTGGAATTTAGAATGAGCAAGAAAATACCTTAAAAACCCGAACTTCAGGATATGCTACAAGGTTACTTACTGGTATATTCATAGGGTAATCGACAGTACACATTATGTTAGAGGAACAGTACATTTTATAATTCTCTGCTTGAATATTGACAGTTCAGAAAGTTACTACTTTGTGTATGACAACAGAATAATTAGCACTTTCCTTGTATTAGCAGTTCTTCTTTGCTTACATTATGTTTAACACTGCAATTATATAAAGTGTTTATCTGGCATGAGAATCTATAGATAAATGTGAACACGAATTTTGGTAATGGCAATCAGTCCAAGAAACAACAGTTTAGCCTCTTAAAGGAGAAAGGATCTGTGCTGATCTCAGGCTGCTTTAAGCAAGTCTGTGTTGCAGCAGAGACATAACAAGTTTTTTGAGATTTAGGATACTGTAATGATAATAATATGGGACATATCATGCATGGAAGGTTCTATATCTTCATATGCCATATGCAGAAAAAAAATATGCAGTGAGTGAACAAATTAGTATTACATTATTTTTCCAAAGCTAATAGCGGTGTGCAATTAAAATAAAATTCTAAAAACGGGTAAAGTACCATTGTGTTTTCATTATACTAAACTTGTTAATATTTTCTCAAACATAATAACAGCTGAGAAAGTTTTTTAATCTTTCTTTTCTAAAAAAAATGGCAGCAGAGTGCTCGGAGGGGAATGGTAAGTTAGAGAACTTTCAGTCCGAGAGGGACTGATAACACAGACTGCATTGAAATAAGTGTTGAAATAGAGAATTTGAACGCATTCTTTTCAGCTGCTAACCTCTTTATTTGGTTGTTTTTTGTTTGACTGATTTTTTTCCAAAGTTTTCATGGATTTCTGGATAAAATAGCATTTTTATTAAGTTGTAATAATTCCCTACAGTATTTTATAGCTTATTGGGATGAAAGACTAAATGTTGACATTCACTTTTACGTATTAAATGTGTAATATGTACGTAGGCAATTTCTGTGTGTAAGCTTTGGAATCTTAAATGAATGTGGCTGGATATACTTCAGTTACCAAATACTTGAATTTCCTAATGAAGTTTTATTTTATCAACCTTCACTATTAATTTGTATCTATTTTTAAGAAGTCTTTGGATAGGTCTATTATAGAAGTCTGAGGCTGTCAAATAAGTTTGTGTACGAACCACCATTGTGCTTGTGCCCATTTGCAACAGGCAAGGCATGTTACCTGCAAATTTGTGATTACTGGAGAATTTCACATAAGTGTTTTCTGCAAGAATTTGAGATCTATTCTTTGAGAACATTTCCTTTAGTTATATTGTGATAGGTTGTGAATGGATTACTTTTATGGTCATTTCAAATAAATTAACATCTTGTTTTTACTTACATTTAGTATGTATCTGATGAGCAATGTGCAGAATCTACATATTTCACACATTTTCAGTTAAAATTTATTTTCCTGAGTATGGTTTTGAAAATTTTTAAGATGCTTAACACTTAATTTGAGTATTAGTCTGTCATTCCTCACTTGCAGGTGATCTTCTTTATTATGTGACGTAAAAAAGTGAGATATAAAAGAGATTTTAATAATAGCTTGATGTCAAAGTTTTGAAGCCAAAAAGGAAACTTGTTTTATGAGTTATTTTTACTTTTAAACTAAAAATAATACAGTATTTCCTATAGTATCTTCCCACACCCAGTCAAGGACTCTTTTACGTAACAGTTGAATTTTTGTGCTGTTTTATTGTAACAAATTAGTCTTGTTATCTTTTTGAGATTACAAGACACAGTGATAACCTAGCTGTAGGTGAGAATACATGGTTTATGTAACTGTATATATGTATGTTATTAACATAACACAGAGGAAAAAAAGTATATGTATGAGTTACAGCTAAGTTTTAAAAAGTAATCTCAAAATAGGTATTGCTGAGAGATATGGGCTTAATTCAAGTTTTCTCTCAGGCTATCTACAAGGCAGTAACATCTTACACAGTGGAAAAAATGTGCACGTAAATGAAATGTTGCATCTTCACAGTGGTGTTTGTGGGAGGCGGTAGAAAAGTTGAAATACAGGTGAAATACTTTTCATTATTGTATTATCAAGAACTCCAACGACATGGCTCTTTTTAAGAATACTGGGAAAAGATACAATGAGTACATATTGTTGTGCTTAATTATTAGACGTTCAAATGTTAGCATATAATTTCATGCTGAATAGCAAGATAAATTTAGAAACTCAATCATTTATTAACAATTAAGCTGAACAAAAATTATTTCATCAAGGCCTCATTTGATTATACATGCACAGTTTGTTTATTTTTAGCAACAAATTTACAATATTTGTTGTCCTAGTAGAGCTGAATAACCTTATTACTAATCTGTAAATTGTCATCTTTTCATCTCTTTTACTTATGTTTTTCCCTTTATTTTTCTTTCATACAGGCCATGCAAGTAAAGGTACAGGTCAAAGTGCATGATGTGTCTTTGTTTCAGCTTTAGAGACGATCAGGCTCCAAGCATTCTTTCCATTGATCATAGCAGTGGCGTCACAAATTTGAAGGCCCCTGTCCCATAAATTATCTCAGAGTTAAAAGTGGCAATTTTTGACCAGAGCAGCTGAAATTCCCTTCAGAACACCCAGATGTTTATTTACTATAAAATGCAGCAAAGTTACACTTTTTAATTTAGATGTATATTCCTCCTCTGCTGTCTTTCTGCATTCTGTTTTGGGTTTGGTTTGGTTTTCTTTCTTTCTTTTTTTTTTTTTTTCTAATATATTGAAGCAGACATTGTGAAAATGATGCCTAAGTAGAGTCATCAGAAACATATACATTTGGCTTATGATATTCAAGAAAAATACATGGGAGAGGCATGCTGTAACTTGTACCATGTCTACAGATGAATAGAGGATTGATTTCATTAGAATGAATTATGTCGAATTAGATATAGAGTTCAAATGCTACCTTTTGCCAAAACTAAAATAATTCTTCATAATCATAGAATCACCAAGGTTAGAAAAGACCCACAGGATCACCCAGTCCAACCATCCACTTATCACCAACAGTTGTCACTAAGCCATGTCTCTCAGCACAACATCCAAACGTTCCTTGAGCACCTCCAGGGTCGGTGACTCCATCACTTCCCTGGGCAGCTCATTCCAGTGCCTGACCATTCTTTCAGAGAAGTAATCATGTGAGGAGCAAGGATAGCTTTGAGTAATCCTTGTATTCAAGACTTCCTTAGTCTCTAATGAACCATAGTTCATCTTTGCATCATTTGTTTTTAAATAAAATTTTATACTACAGATGAATACTTTTCAGCTTATGGTGTGCTCTTCATTGGTGATGCATAATCAAAAGTAAGGTGGATCCCTTACCATCTGCTGGAATGGCTTCCCCTTTCATCTTTTCCTTCTCCCTATGTCCTGAGAAGCAGAAGCCTTGATTGTGATTTAAAGAGTTCTTAATTAACTCAATTGGAAGTCTAAGTTAAAATTGAGCCATTGTGGTAAATAGTCCTGATTCTGATCTTGGTTTTTGTCATACTTTCCCGTAACTTTATTGTTATTTCTCTTTGTGACTCTACTTAAGCATTTATTGGAAAGATTTGCAAACAGACAGCAGAATATGATGGCAAAGGCAGAATGGATTTTTTTTTTTTTTTTTTAATGTTTTAAAATGTTCAAGTTTTTTTTTTTCACCTATCTTCTACATACCCAGTTATTAATCTCAAACAAAAATAAGGAAAATTAGATATGTAAAACATCCCCAGGCATAAAGATGCAAAAAAAAAAAAAGTAAAACAAACCTTGTCCTTTTCTTTTTTTTTCATATATGCATGTGTATAATTTTGTATTCCTAATTTATGATGCATAGTGACGCCACTGGATATAGTGATACATTGTGGGATTTGTTTGTCTGCTGTCAATGTAGAGTACAAATAATGCCATTACATCATTGCTTTTTCTAAGGCACTTCCACACTTTTAAAGCAAAGCTTTGAGGCACAGTACTCTCTTGCAATTGCTAGTTCCTTAAGAAAGGAAGCCACATCCCTTGTGAGTTCCCTCTGACCTGCAAAATGCTCTCAACACCAGCTGCATACACAGGGATTCACCGTCTAGAAGACAGAACCTGCCAAAATTTACCACTGAGTAGATTATGTACGGCTACCTTTTTCCTTTCAGTGATTATTGTCATAATAGTGTGGTAATAATTGATAAATATTAATTGCAATAAATTCTGCTGTATCCTTATTTGGAACACAATATAATAAGCAAACAGTAGCCAGTGAAATTTGACAGAGGGAAAAGGATGTGGAGGGTTAAATGCAAGCATTCGCTGTTTTGTAGTGTTTTATCAGCCTGGAGGCCTAGTCCTGAAATCTTGTCTTAGGCAAAACTCCCCTTGTATGTAGTAGGAGTTTAATCTAGGCACAAAATTCAGAACTGGGCTATTTTTATGTTGTTTTTGTTTACCATATGTTCATTAAATATATGGATCCGTTATAAAGATTTTGGTTTTCTGTCTTATAAATTAAAAGTTGTGTGAAATATCGTTGTACACTGTCTATTGTAAGAAAATTAGACAAATGTTATTCTGTTTTGTGTTTACTTCTATGTCTCTTTGTTTTTCTTTACCTATTATTCATGATCTGCAAAGCTGTAAAAAGAATATACTTTTCATTCCAGATTTACTTATATTAACCAAATCCAAATGACACTGCTTTTCCCAGAGGCATTGTTTCACTGGCATTTTATTACATTGAATCAAAGTCTTTTAGATAGCAGTATTTAACATTTGAGGCAAATCAGACAACATTCATTCATTCAGACCCTACTTGTCTGTATCTTTATGTAAGTTTCTAAGAAAAATATAAGCATCTTGAATTTGTCTCTATAGTTTTACAAAATAACATTGTCCCCAGTGACCCAGCTTTTAACTCTAGAGTTGGTTTTGGTTTGAGAGGAAAAGTACAGAAAATATAGAGATTCATATACATGAATGCATAAAAACTATGTCGCTACTATTGAAATATTACTTTTACAGTGATTTCTGCACTGGAGCATATAAAAAGTATTCCTTTACATTTCCTACTGAAGACTGTATGCTCTTCCTCTAATGCAGCATTTTTAGTTAAGTGTATACATTACATTGGGAACAGATGTTCCTTGGACCATTAGGGGAAGAACACATTGAAAAAGTGTGTGGTTGGAGAATAATTACATCTATTTACCTTTCTGTTATTTATTTAATTTTAATATCTTTTATTACAGTCTGGAGGACAAGATCAAGAGAGAAAGAAATCAAAACGCAGGGGAGATTTGTACTCCATACAAACATCCCTGATTGTAGCTGCGCTTAAAAAGATGCTTCCTATTGGCTTGAATATGTGTACTCCAGGAGATCAAGAGCTCATCTCCTTGGCTAAGACTAGATATAGCCATGTAAGTAATAATTGTAATAATTTTAATGAAGAATAAACAGAACTTTAATAACTTGAGACATAAATATCTACGCAGTTAATATAGTAAAACTGTCAATGCACTGCAAGCAAGTATAGCTTCTAATTGTGAGCAATTGTGAAGCAAAGTGTTGTGCGGAGACAGCTACCATTGTTTCTACGTCATTTTCCATTTTTATACAATGTACACTTAAATACACGTGTGGCAAGTGGACAAGTGATTAGAGTGCAGCTCTACAGAAAGGGATCTAGGGCTTTTGGGTGATGGTAAGCTCAATATGAATGAACAATGTGTCTTGGCAACCACAAGGGCCAACCTTACTCTGGGGTACATTAAGCACAGTAGAGCAAACTAATCAAAAGAAATGACTGTCCCACAATACTCAGCATTAGTGCAGTATTACCTTCAAGTAATGTGTGCAGTTTGGGGCACAAAAGTGTAAGGATGTAGAAGTATTCTAGACATAAACTATAGAACTATGGATATAAAACTATTATGAAGTGCTCAAAGGAGGGCAACAAAGATGGGGAAAGGTCTGGAGGGTAAGACATATGAGGTCTCTTGGTTTGTTGAACCCAGAAGACAGGAGGTAAAGGGCAGGACTCATTCCTGCCTGGGACTTACTCATGAGGGGAAGCAGAGGAGCAGGTGCTTGACAGCAATAGTTTTGTGGTCACAATTAAAGAAAGCCTTCATCCCAAGCCCTTCTGGTAATACATGTACTTTTCAGGATTAAAACAGTAACTGTTTGGTGTTGTGCGCGGTCTTAAGATGAATCATAATCACAAACTGAAAAATACTTGTACCTTTCTACAGAGGGACACTGATGAAGAAGTCAAAGAGCATATACGTAACAACTTGCATTTGCAGGAAAAGGTAATAATAATAAAAAAAATCTGTCTTAAAGATGCAGGTGTGGGATAGCACTTTTAAACATGGAAATTGTGATTGTTTATTATTATCTTGGTATTGAAAAACAGAAAATGAAAAGTTATTATAAAAATTACCATTTTATCCTTTTTCTTTATAATATTTTCGTGGCAATAAGAGGTTTCTTGATGGCTTTGGCTGGTATTTTCAAGTTTCAGGATGTCTTGTAGAAACAGTCAAGTGTAAAGAAAGAGGTAGTGGTAGTTTAATATCTAAGAAGAAAATAATATGAAACTCCTAGAAATCTACTCTAACAAGGAAATAGTATCTCTAAGAAGGTATGTATGAAATAAGAAAACCTAGTATCATCTTGATTCTCAACAGTTTGCAAGTACGTATATGTTCCTACTGTTTAGATGCTGAATATATTGTCAAATGTGTTATGCTCAAAAATCGTGCCCATTATTATCCAAGTAATTCATTTTTCTTTAGCAGAGAATGGTTGTTTTGTTGCTATAAATTTGAGCTTATCTAAATTTAAATTAGACACGCTAAGTATTCTAATGTGTTTCCTGATGTTTACTCCTGAGTGTTGCAAAAAAGCCCACACTGTTGGCCTTTAGTTGGCTGTGACTCTTCATCTACTGAAATTCCAGCTGTCTTTAATAAAAATCTATAAACCAGTTTTATACTGTACTGAGTACAGAAGTCCTGTAATCTCAGTGCTAAATGTGCTTCCTTATTTGCGATACAGGTGTTTCTGTGCACTTTATTGATTTTATGAAATAAAAATATAGAACCTTACTTGAAAACTGAGTTCAGAATCTAAGGCTGCTTTTCTGAGCAACTAGCAAATGCTAATTTAGACTAGGAGGTACAGACAAAACGGGTACATCTATAATATTCTTCATTATGCCACGAGGCAGTGGAATAGGCTGCCCAGAGAATCTATGGGTGTCCCATCTCTGGAGGTGTTCAAGATGGGGTTGGATGGGGCCCTGGACAGCCTGAGCTGGTGGGTGGCAGCCCTGCCCCCACAGTAGATGGGTTAGAACTGGGTTCTAAAAAACCCTGAAAGCATGGGCTTTCAGGTCTCTTCCTATGCAGCTATTCTATATGGTTCTATAAGACAAATAGTGGTAGTGGTGGTAGTCAAGTTCACTATCTTCATTCAGCACGTTAAGTATGAAATATGCTGCTTTTTAGACTGATGATCCAGCTGTGAAATGGCAGTTAAATCTATATAAAGACATTCTGAAGAGTGATGAGCCTCCTGACCCTGAGAGAAATGTGGAACGTGTGCAGAGGATATCAGCTGCTCTGTATCATCTGGACCAGGTATGAATTTACATGTCTGTACTCTGCTTGTTTTAAAGTAGAATGAGGTTATTACCTTATAGTAATAATTTCCAATTAAGTGAGTGTCATTATTAACATTTCCAGAAAAGAGTAATTATTGCACGTGCATGCGCACACATCCATGTGTATATATGCAAAGTTTTAAATGACATCTGCTAAGTACCTCAATTTTGGTTCAGAGAAAACTCAGGACATGTTTGCCTCTCCAGATACACTCACATCAAGGAGCCCCGTCCATGAGATATTCTTAAGCTTCTCTTTGTAAATTCAGAGGTACTTTAAGTAATGCCCAGAGTATTTTTTCAGATCATTTAAAAATATATATATATATATCTGTTTCCAAATAAAGTAGAACTTAGTGACATTTTCTAACTTGTTAGCTATGTTAATTAGTGGATAAAAAGAAAACTTTGAATAAAAGGTGAAGAGTTTCTATTGTATGCACTAAAAAGTATTTTCCCATAGGTTGAACAACCACTGAGATCAAAGAAAGCTGTTTGGCACAAACTTCTGTCAAAACAACGCAAAAGAGCTGTTGTTGCTTGTTTTAGAATGGCACCATTATACAACTTACCCAGGTAAATGGCTGAAAGATTTATTTTTCCAGAACTTGTTTATAACATGTCTAAGTGGAAATACTACTTGTGTGTATAACTACAAGTTTGCTAGTTGTTTAGTTTATCTGATAGAGTTTAAGAGACAAAAGTGTTGGTTAAGTATCAGTTAATTCCTCACAGCAGCAAAATACTGGTCTCAAGACAACCAGGGGGGAAAAAGGGCACCGGAATTACACTGCCTCAGAAATAAAATGCTTCATTTTTGTCAGCTGTTATTCTCTGTATTTCCCCAAGTTTTCTGTAAAAATGATGTTAAGAATTCTTTTTTTTTTTTTTTGTTTTTTTTTTTTTTTTTTTTTTTGCCTCTGATTGGTTGTGTTTTAATCTCCTGTGTTTGTATTATTATTATTATTATAAGAAAACAACAACAACAAAAAACAAAAAAACTTTTTTTTTGTATGGCTTTTCTATTGCATGAATGCTCCATGCTTATATTAGGCTATCATTAGATATTATGCCAGAATGTTGCATTAAAGCAGGCACTGGGGCAGAACTGTGCGGAGTGAAATTCTGGACATGTGTTTTGCTTGGCTTATTACTTCAGTTGAATGTAGGTACCACAGAGTCTGAGAGAAAGTGCATCCCGTGCCTATGTCCATTTACTGCTTTAAACCTACTATTAATACCATGCACCTTGGTGTCCTTCCCTTTACCCTGTTCCTTTTCGATACATCTGCTTTATATTCAGATAGAGCCTAAGAACGTCACTAATTAGATTTGCTTCTTAACTTCTTTTGTGCTCTTTCACCTTTTGTGTTTAATATTTTTATGCAGTGATTTATTTACGTGCTTAATGTTAGCTATAGATCTGTAGCTTTGCCACAGACAACAATGCTAGCTTTGCACAAGACATAAAATTCTACTCTAAAAGTGAAACAAGTGTGGAAATTAGCAGTTCTAGATTATAGCAGCTTCTCTAAACTTTCCCATTGCTACAAAGCAGTCCTTTTAGAGACAGAGAAAAATGAAAAGGCATGAAGACAACATGAATCCAAATCAATTAAGTTTGACCTATTGGCTATATTATTTTTACAAGTTGTCTTTGGAAAAACAAGATGAAGTGGTAGGTATTTCAGTATAACAGTTTTATATGCATTTAAAAATAATTATTTATAAATACAATATGGATATAAAGTGCATAGAATATAGACGAGCATCCAAATGATAAAAACAGTCCATCTTATTTTTGTCTTAAAAATATATATTTAGGATTCTCAAAATTGATGGAAAACATGCCAAGAGCTCAAATGGGTTATGAATGTAAAAACTGGGATTGGTTTTTCTCAAGCTCTGTGGTACATCCTGTGGTGGAGCTTAAACCTGCAAAACTGTCCAGCCATTTCTTTCTTCAGATTCTAAAAATAAACTCTGATAAAACTATTTTTACCTATTTATTTTGTATTGCAAAACGTATTTCAAAAAGGCAAGAGCGAGAGAAATCCTCGATGGAACAAAGTTTTAAACTTTGTTAATTTTATAGACACAGTTTTCTAGATAAATCATAGGATTCTGACAGGAAAATAAGGCTATCACACTATTTTACACCTAATTGCAGATATAACTGCTTCTGTCATTTAAATTGATAAAGTTGCTAAGACATCTTTGAACCCTAGGGATTTTTTTTAAGTGAAATGTGATCAGTTCTAAGAGCTATGTATATCCCTTTGCACCACAATTTCAAATGAAGTTCGCTTTATATTTCCTCAGTTTAGTTTTAGCTTTATATTGGGTGTTAGTTGTAAATGTGATTTTATATTTAAAGGGCAGTAAGCAAACTGGTTATGATTTTTGCCTACAAATGTTGATGTCTGCAATGAATAATGAATTCTTTTGAATTTTCTAGAGATTTAGGTGGCTTTCAAAACAATTTAATGTTAATCTATTTAAAACTAATTTTATTCAGTGTGTTCTTATGTGCATTGTTTTTTAGGAATTCCAATAGGATGTTTCAGCAATTTAAACATCCATTCAAGTGCAGGTGTTTGTTAAATCACAGAAAAATTATTTTAATCTCTTTCATAATTACTCCATTTTCTGAGAATTACCTCAGGATACAAAAGAAATAGTAGTTGTATTTTAAAACAATTTTCTTTTCCAAGGAAAAAACATCATTGAAGTTTGGAAATACTGATTCTTCTGTTCTCTGTTTAATGAATGACTTTGAAAAAGTACCTTAGATGATCAATGCATTCTCTAAGATAGCTGTCTTTAGGTTCACTATCTTTAGAAAGTTTTTATGATTTGTCGTATTGTCTGTCATCTGTTATATGCACACAGATACAGCAAAGTTATGCGTGGCAACATTTCATACAGAGTTAACAAATACATTCTTTCTGATTATTTTATTGAATTTAACTTGTACTTCTGTTGTTAGCTCTTCATTGAAAACCTATATGCTTTTCTTCAGACACAAAATTAGCAATTTCTTCCTGAGCACCTTTCAACGTGTTTGGCTGGAAAAAGTACATGAAAAAACTCAGTATGACAGGCTTATACTCAAGTTAACGGTAATGTAACTTGTGGAGAGCCTCTTCCTTATGCACACACTTATTCCTTCCCAGCCATGATTTATTGTTGCCATAAAACATGAATTTTGTACAATTTTCACAGTAGATTCTGATTGGTCAGTTTTTGAAAACTGATAATAAAAAGGGACCCATGACAGCAGGAGAGTATAGAGAGATGACTATATACCAGTATCATATAAAATAAGAATTTATGTGCATAATGTCTCTAGGCAATCCATAGTATAATACAGTCAGTTTATATAGTTATTGGTATAGGATAAAAGTGAATGAAAAGGCTATGTGGAACAACCTTCAGAATGTCATGTACGCCACCTCAAAATATTTTTTTCCCTTAAATTCTATGCAAAAATGGAATAGTTTGGCCAATATTATGTGTAGTCTCATTGCAATTATTTGCATTTTGGGTGGAAAAATTTCCAATTGAATTAGTTAATAGTGTGTAATATCAATTGATATACCTAAGAATTTTCTAAAATTGTTCTTTTCTAGAGCTTTTATGTGTTTCTAATTCATTTATAAGTGAAAAAAAGAAGGTTGTTAGGCAATGGTTGTTCACATATAACATGCTGCAAAGTAGTTCATAATTATTTTGTTCTTCATGGCCGGCGCCTGCCATCTCAGTGTGCTAAATCCATGAAATTAAATTTACATTTAGTAGGTGCATATGTTACCCTCTTATTATCAATTTTTTAAAACGTGTATTTTTCTCATGCTTGTATTAATTCACCAATCACACAATTTCTCTCATAACGTATATTAGCATTCTTGAAGCCTTCAGAAGAAAAAGTTGTGTGTGCATGTGTGTGTATTTAAAAAAAAAAAAAAAAAGTTCAAAAATATATGCAGATTTGTCATTGAAAGTTAGTTATGTTTTGTGTTTGATTTCACTGACCAATCAGAGGATCAGAATTGTACAAACACTTATCCTTACTAATCATTAACCATCTGAGCTGTTATACTATGTTCCTTTACCCCTCTTGATCTCACTTTCACAACCCCCCAGGCACCGTTCTATTAACCTCTTCCTCCATGGCTATCAGAACTATTGGATAGAAACAGAGGAATATTCATTTGAGGAGAAACTAGTTCAGGATTTGGCTGTAAGTACTAACGTAATTGGGCATATTTTTCAGTGCCCATTTTAGCGTACATTTTATGTATCTATTATGACCTATATTTTATTTTAATATATACTGTATATATATGCATAAATTTATAAAGTATGAATTCTTATGCTTCAGAGCATAAGGTCATTTTCTGCTATGGTCAAAAAGATATCCAACCTGTGATGCACAGTGAGATGCATCAAGGTGTTGTATGCCTTCAGTTGAATTATGTGATACTCTTGGGAACAGAAATGGTCTAGATCAATTATCAAACTATATTTGTGATTATGGTAATTCCTATGTTCCTATATTTTATTTTTGTTTTTAAAGCTTGACACAGTTGATGCTTCTCCCCTTTTCAATTTTCATTGATGCATAATATTTAACATTTTCAGCTTTGATACAAATTTTTTGTTTGTTTGTTTTCTTGTTGGTACATCATTAAGAGATGAAAATATATGCAGCCATATTCAGCAAAATTTTGGTTTACGTGTGTACTTGATGGAAGTGCTTGGTAAACTTGAGCATTTTGTTACTTAATATTGATTCTGAAAAACAATTCTTTTTTCTTTTCCCCTTCTGTAATCGGTTTGTCTAAACTGTTACCAAAGGGTTTGGTGTTACCTAAACACCATACGTATGAATATATGGCACCATGGATCAAATGAAGGTGCATCAGAAGATGCTTCAATGTTAGCAAAACTGTTAATATTTTGGATTTTAAAGACCAATTAGTATAGAACATTGTATTCTACAGCTATTATATTCTTCCAATATTCTGAACAATTTAACGGTCATAGTTTTTCCTTCATTTTCTTGCTGCTTTCTGCTGAAGGACAGAATGAGACCATTAATCAAAACTGTGATTACAGTTCTTTCAGTTTTACTAGTAAATTAAACAGTTATTAACATAATTACCATAATTTTACAACAATTAAATCCTACTAAAGAGTAACAACACAAGTAAGCTGAAGTTGATACACTGCCCTTTGTCAGTGTGGCTATCTTTTATTCCAAACTGACAAAAATGTTTTAAGTTGACAGAGTAGTAGTTCTATTCTTATATCAAAGTCACCTAGAACAGACACATGGAAGTAATTTAGCGAACACCAGCCTGAATAAGGTGCTTCTGGTGATCTTAAAATTAGTTCCATTTATCAATTGGTTCTTCTGCTCAAGCTGGACTTCCTTTCAGTTCTGGTCCATTGGAAACATGCACACAATTTCCGCTGAATAAGGCTTCCCTAACATTTTCTCGTCTTATTCTCAATGCCTTGCAAATGAGAGACTTCTAATGGTATTATCAAATGCAAGCAAATGTATCAAACTTCATAATTCCTTCCTAGTTAAACAGGCAAATAGTGTTGTAGGCTCTGGTAAGCCGTTCAATAAGGTAACTACTGGAAGTTAATACAAATTAGCCAAAACAAAATTACTGAAATCCTTTCCTAAGCTTATTAGCTCATCTTTTTCCTTAATCATGAAGCTTAATTTGTATATTCTGATATAAATCTGTTGAACATAGACGTCTCCAAAAAAAGAGGAAGAAGAAGAGGAAGATACAGAGAAAGAACAACCTGACCCACTTCATCAGATTATCCTCTATTTTAGTCACAATGCTCTCACAGAGAGGAGGTAAGAAAGAGCCATGTTGAAAAGTGAACTGAGTAGAAACACCCAGAAACTGAATTTCTAGTAAAATTTCATAAGTGATCTAACATAACAGCAATTTAGTATTGTCCTTGGTTGAATGCTTTTTTGTTTTTTTGTTTGGTTGGTTGGTTTGGTACTATGAGCAGCCCTCATAGACACAACAGAATTTTACAATAGAATAATGGGATTTCACATAGACATATGTATGTTTCCATTGATCAAAATAGTACGTATGTATTATCAGGAGTATTATCTTTTTATTACTATGTCATTACATATATTTAAATACTTTTTCTTTATAGCAAACTGGAAGATGATCCCTTATATATTGCCTATGCTGCCATGATGGCAAAGGTAACTATGATTTCAAGCTCCATCCACTGCTTCATTCAAGTAGTTCCCAATGCTTTTTAAATATTTTCCCTTTCTCTTATGTGGACTGCTCTGTACTAGTAATTGCTACATTTTTAATGAAAAAAATGATGTTAAGAGTTAGATACATAATAAGAAATTTCCTACTTTCAAATGATATTATAAAATTCCAGTAAGTGCCACCCTGTTTATTTCACTTGGCACTGGACTAACTTGAGAACAAGCTTAACAATATGAGCAGATCCATGATACGTTCAGAAATTATTTTGAAGTTTGCATTCTGTCAAAAGGAAGTTGAGAGTCAAAGTTTGCAACAAATTGACTACAATTGATGCTTCCATGTCAAGAGGGTTTGACTACGAAGACAAATCTTACGGATTTAAATAGAGAGATGACATGAGAACAGATAGTCTACAGTTACAAGTTACATATATAGTTGGAAGTATTCATATATAAGGGAATATCAGCTTGTTAGTGTATGGACACAAATATGTGAGGATTACAGGGATCTAAAATCTAACTGGATTTAGTTATTGCTTCAAAAAAACTCTTGTAATGTTTTTCTTTCTATAATACAAATACTGTTACAGAAATAGCTATCATATTTCATACTAAGCAAAATTTTGTGATTTTTGTTTCTAACATTAAAAGAGCTGTCAGGAAGAAGAAGAGGAGGAGGAGGAAGAGAAAGAGAAGACGTTTGAGGTGAGAGTTCAAATCTTATTTCTTTAAGACACTTGAGGTGAGAGTTTAAATCTTATTTGTTTCTGCTTGTCTAAATTAGAAGAGAGCATTTTAAATATAAGCACAAGAATAAATAAAAGGATAACACAGTGTATATTGAGAAGCTTTACTAGGTTATTCATGTAGAAGAAAGGCAGTGTGAAGGCAAATAGCCTTCAGCATTTTCAGGTTTTTCATTTGTATATGTTGTTTGAATGAGTTCCAGTCTGTATCTTTTTTTTTTATTTTATTTTTATTTTTTTCTCCAAACTTAGGAGAAAGAAATGGAAAAGCAGAGAACTCTTTATCAGCAAGCTCGCTTACATGATCGTGGAGCTGCTGAGATGGTCCTTCAGATGATCAGTGCAAGCAAAGGTAATGTTCAGAGGAGAACTGAAGTACATATTATCATGTATAATGCTATACATATACATATGCATAATGACGTAACACATTATCATATGCAACTTTTTATGTCATCTCTGATTTATACATGATACATAATGCAGCAAAATAAATGTGAATAGGGACTACGTTAGGTAAAATTTCTGAACTGTCTTTCTGACTGACTAGTTTATAATTACAAATTTTATCAGCAGTACCCTTATTTTGACAGGTCATACAGGACCCATGGTTGTTGAAACACTAAAACTTGGTATTGCTATTCTAAATGGTGGGAATACAATAGTTCAACAGGTAATGCTTTTCTAACTATTGAATCTTGCTTGTGTAAAGGAAACTAGTTTTATTTTTATTGTTGTTAATTTAATTTTAGGCTAAACAATGAAAATATATTGGAATACATGGAGTATTTGTATTGGAGTATTTGGTCCAATAACAGTGACATTATTCCTTACTAGTGACCTGCTAGTTCTGAATGGTAATTTAGGGCATTTTTAATTTACATAACTTTAATATAGACTTTTTTCCCCCAAATGTGTGTTTGTGTACTCTAGAAAATGCTAGACTACTTGAAGGAGAAAAAGGATGCTGGATTCTTTCAAAGTCTTTCTGGTTTGATGCAGTCCTGCAGGTAAAAGCAAAGATCATGTTATTACAGCTTCACTTTTATTGAGATTGATGGTCTGGTGCAGATGGCTTTTTTAGATGTAAATTACACAAGTCACAGATTCTAGAACTCTGCTTTTTAATGAAACTATCTGTGAATCAGAGGAATGCTGTGTTAACATCTTAAAATATTTTTCCAACTGAGAAAATAAAGCATAGTCTAGGTATGCATTTGAAGCATTAGTTTGGAGAGGCAGAAAAGCAAAAAGTAACAGCTCCTTTACTGGTCCCAGATCCTTCAAGATTTCTGGATGGTTCTAAGGATGGAGAAGAGCCATCACTGAAGGAGAGACAGGCCACTAGAGCTTTATTAAGCTATCAGTTTCTGGACCTCTCTGACATGTCACATAATCTCTTCACCTGAATCCTCTGCATATGTATCAAGCTTGTTAGAGGTGGCATGTGGCCAGTGAGACCATCCATGGTAGTCCATTCACTTGACAAACCAGAACGTCCAATTAGTTAAGGTAAAAGACTCTCCTAAAGAAGGTGGAAAATTGTTGGTGTATCTCATTGCTCTTACAGTAGACAAACTCCTTTCCTCAGCCATTTAGAGAAACAGAAAGGTTCTGAAACAGCAGACTGAATGACAAGTGGAGAAGATATCACAGAAAAGGAAAAACTGTGGAAGGAACGATGACCTGCACTGCAGAAGTTATTATTTAACAGTTGCAGCCTAATTAAATAACATACACTGTCTTTTTTCACATTTATGTAAAACAATTTAGCAAGTACTTTCTCAAACAGGACATGCGGTGAATATATGAACAACTGTGTACGCATTGTGCAGGACTTGATTTAAAATGTTATTGATAAAATGATTTGAGCACAGAGGAGAGAATGAAAATGATGTTTTGAAAAATGCTTCACATTTTGTTTTTGAGAATGTCACAGGAACTTAGAACATGTGAATGCACTGCAGTGTAATTGAAAAGAAGTATATATCATAAAATTATATCTGAACTGTTTGAATGAAAGCATTCAGACTTAGAAAAATTATCATCTGATATTTCAGATGCTGAGCTGTGGCAAAGAAGTACAAAGGCATAGATTTCTGTGTATTTTGACCTTAGTAGGTACAGCGTCTCTGATTATATATCTATATAGATATCTATCTATAAATATATTTTTGGAAAATGGAATCAAACATTCTACTTTTGTCTTTAAAATAATGTAATAATGTATAAGATATAGAACAACAGTGTAGTAGTAGTGAAATTCAGTGGAAAACAGCCTAACTGTGAAAAGCAATTGCAGTGATGTTCTTTTGGCAAACAGGTTTAAGTTAATATAGAGTGTAATTTCAGATTTCTTTTCACTTACACGTGAAACCATCAATGATGTTACTGGAAGAGAAGTTAGATGTAGAGATGTACTGGAAGAGTAGTCAGACCTGATCTGAGACTCATTATTTTACAGAAATGGACACTGGAGCCTTATTTTCATCCCAAGCACTTTGATTTAATACTTATATTAAGTGCTGTGATAGCACATGTTGCAGCAGGTCAAGCTAGTTATTGAAGTGCAGTTATTGAAGGCTTCCAGAAATTTCTTATAATTTTCCATTGTTTACTGCAGCACTTTCTCATTATTATTATTTTTTTTTATATAAGTGTTCTTGACTTGAATGCATTTGAGAGACAAAATAAAGCAGAAGGCCTGGGAATGGTTACTGAAGAAGGAACTCGTAAGTACAATGAAACTGATTCCAGTAGCACTTAAAATATTTGAGCTTCCTTCTTTAAATAGAACTTATTAAACTTGGCTTGAGCTTTCTGTTGTTAAACTGAATATAAATAACTGTAAGTTGTTAAACTGAGTATTTTTTACATGTATGAAATCTTTAGCAATAATTTTGATGACAAAAATGTAACTTCCAATATTCTCATCTTGTATTTTTGTTATTTTTCTTCAATCCACAGTCATCGTACGTGAGCGTGGTATGTTTGGGTACAGTTTTCAATACTATTGTTCCGAAAGTCTGTTGCAAATGCAGAAAGAAATCTCTAACTGCATCTTCTCAGACATCTTCAGGTTTAGCGTTATGGTCTGCAGCAAGTTGTGTGTTCAGCTTGGAAAAAGTTTGATGCTTATTAATGAAATGTCGTTCATATTTAAGGCACAATTTTATTCATAACTAACCATTTGCTTATTAGATATATAATGTGTAGTTTGTTTGTTGTCTTAATTTTTTTTATTTTTATTTTTTTTTAACCACGGATGCATTGGAGTGCTAAATGCTTTGGCTTGGCTTTTGGACCCCATTTTTCTTTTCATTATTATCAGCCTGTTTCTTTAAATTGCCTTAAAGCAGCATTTATAGTACTGTATTTTTAGCCAGAATCTTCAGTTCTGAAGGATGCTGTAAGATTGTGTTCTGCATATTTAATAATGGAAGCTGTCACGTAATCATTGTATTTATATATTTTAAAGGTGAAAAAGTGTTGCAGCATGATGAATTCACTCGAGATCTATTTAGATTTTTACAACTGCTCTGTGAAGGGCATAACAATGGTAAGCAAGAAGACTTAATTTTGGGGAAAAAATGATGAGAGCAAATGATAACCCTACGCTTAAACATAACTGACTGTAACTCATTCTAAGATTTTTTTTTTTCCTGATTTAGTATTCTGAGGGAGAGTGACACACCAAAAATGTTAATTGTGGATGTTAATTAGAATTTCTAAGTCTTAATGTAGTTTCAGATTTTATACAGATCATTAATACCAAAACCTCTTACAAAGACAGACATATGGTTAACAGTTATGTGAGTGTAGTGGCATACAGTAGTTCAATATCCAGCACAGATAATGAGCATCCTTACCCAGCAAGGTACTGAAAAAGAGTATCTTCTCCATGAATATATAAAAACAATCTTGTATTTTTCTTTCTTGTCCATACTAACTAAGCACAAATGCCTTATTTACTTCAGATTTTCAAAATTACCTACGTACTCAGATGGGCAACACCACAACAGTGAATATCATCATTAGTACGGTTGACTACCTCTTGCGTCTTCAGGTGAGGAAAAAATCAGAAGAAAATGAAACGTAACATAATTTTCTTTCCTTCATTTTGATAAGTTCACATTTTGATGGCATCGAAGATGAGGTTCCTCTCTTCTATCCGGGATATAACAAAAATAATAAAAAATAAAAAGAATTGAATTTAATTTATTTTGTCTTCCTTTTTAAGATAGATGACTTTTCAGAATTCTTCATGAAACCACATTTTTGTTAATTTCATTGTTTACTTCTGTAGACAGCATAGTTAGATAAAAACATAAGAACCTGTTGTCATGAGAAACAGATTAACTGAACGTCAACTGATTCAACTTGTGGTGATAAGCATGCAGGCAGTAAAAACTGCTTTCAAAATCCTAAATTAGAAAATGTAACACTGTGCTTTTTCTTAGGAATCAATCAGTGACTTCTATTGGTACTATTCAGGAAAAGAGGTTATTGATGAATCAGGACAACGTAACTTCTCTAAAGCTTTGGCTGTCACCAAACAAATATTCAATTCCCTTACCGAATATATACAGGTAAATGAAAGGTTTTGTCCAAGATATTAACAATGAAGTTCAGTAATTACATGATCTGATCATGTAATGTTGCAAGTTTGTAAACATTTGGCTTTATTTTTCTTATTTTTGACAGTTAGATTGAATCACTGGCCCAGTGAAAAGTTAATATTAAAATAATGGCTTCATATTTGACATGATGAAATCTCTTTTTTTACATGCTACATGCCAAAGAAATTGTAAGAAACTTTCTTGTGTAGCTTCATGGAAGCCTGACATTTGTTTGCTGTTTTGTTGTTGTTTTTTGTTTGTTTGTTTGTTTTGTATTTTTGGTGTTTTTTTTATATGTTTGTTTTTATTTTTTCAGGTAGATGCCTTAGGAAGGTGAAACGTTACTTTGATTTTATATAAGTAAAAAATGTTTTTCTTACTTCTAACTTTTTAGGGACCTTGCATTGGTAACCAACAGAGTCTGGCTCATAGTAGGCTGTGGGATGCAGTTGTTGGATTTCTTCACGTATTTGCCAATATGCAGATGAAACTTTCACAGGTATTTGCAAGAGCTAAGTGATGCTTCTTTGTATCTGGTTATAAATTACAGTCAAGTGAACAGTGAAAGCTGTGAATAAACTAACATACTGGCTCTTGTTGACTGCATGGGTAATTGCCATGTAAAGGTACAACACAGAATCTTCCAACAAACATCTTCATACCACTCCTTTTATCTGCCAGTCATTGCTGTGCACATATCTTTATCTATCTATCATATCATATCATCTATCTATCTATCATATCATATTATCATATCTATCACACAAGATCACTCCTTTCAACTCATTTACGCCTTTCTGTTAGTGACTGCGGCAATTTAGTTCCTCCCTCCTTGTTGTCAAAACCTAACGATCTGTTACATCTGAAGCACCATTAAAAGCATGGTTTCTATGCTACACATAGAGAGGGCAAGAGAAAAGCTGGGAAGGATTGGAAGAGGGAGGGAATGTGACAGTGAGTCACCTTGTCCAGTTAATTCACCACATCCACTGGACAAGAGGACTACAAACAGTGTTCATTTCACTGTGCATGGCTTCACCGCATGCCTCAGTTTTAGTCCCGTACACTTGCTGAGTGAAATGCTGCAGAGTCATTTCCCCCCCTATATTCATGTCTTTGCTACCCTCTGACTTGCTCAGACAAAACAAAAGTTTTTGTTTTTTTTTTTTAACACAAAAGTATATCACAATTCCATGGACACATAAATGTTAGTCATGAAATCGTATTAGTTTTGTCAAATTCTGTGCTGTATTTTCTAAACCTGCTGAAGTACTAATTCTATTTTAAGTGGCAGTACATGATGCCACTACATATTCCCTGTGAAATGAAAAAGGATGTTTTCATTCTGAGAATACTGACTGATTTTTGGAGTACCAGCTTTGTGAGTTTCCACTGTCCCTTATCTGCACTTCACTATTTCATAATGCTTTATTAAAGCTTTATGCTAATAATACCTTTGCTGCAGTAACTTACCATGCTATTGTTATAAGACCTTTGATAGTAATCATAATAATTACTAGGAAATTTTGCTGAATAATGTGAACTAACTTCAAATGACTGTCCTGCATATTGTTTTACTCCGAATGTATCCCACATAAATACGAAGAAAAAACAACCCTATACTCTGTACTGTTTCATTTGCTTTTTTTTGTTTGTTCTATTTTTTAATACAGGACTCTGCTCAGATTGAACTGCTTAAAGAGCTTCTAGATCTGCTAAAGGATATGGTTGTGATGTTGTTGTCATTACTTGAAGGTTCGAGCCATTTCTCTTTTTATGATTCAGTATTATTGTCTCAGCTTTATAATGTAAAGTCCAAGTATTATGGTAAACTTTATTTACCTCTGATAGTATATAATGCCAGGATGAAATCGACTTTATATTTATTTAACAATTAGTCTGAAATATGAATATCCATGAAAAAAGAGGTCTTCTGCAGACAAGCATATTGGAAAAAAAATTATGAAATACAGAAATGGAGGTTTTGGTTCAGTTCTCAGTGTGAATATGAAGTTCCTTTATTTAAAATACAGAGGCATCAAATAACTCATTTTTTTAACACTACTTAGGTAACGTTGTAAATGGAACGATTGGAAAACAAATGGTCGATACGCTTGTAGAATCATCTAGCAACGTAGAATTGATCTTGAAGTTTTTTGACATGTTTCTCAAATTAAAAGATTTAACTAACTCGGATGCTTTCAAAGAGCATGACCCAGATGGTAAGGGCATCATTTCAAAGAAGGATTTCCAGAAGTCAATGGAGGCTCAAAAACAATATATACAATCAGAGATTGAATTCCTGCTGTCATGTACAGAAGCTGATGAAAATGATATGTTCAACTACGTTGATTTTGTAGAAAGATTCCATGAACCAGCCAAAGATATTGGCTTTAATGTAGCAGTTTTGCTAACAAACCTTTCAGAGCATATGCCTAATGACTCACGCCTTCAGAGCTTACTTGAACCTGCAGAAAGTGTTCTTAATTACTTTGAACCATACCTTGGCCGTATTGAAATAATGGGTGGAGCCAAGAAAATAGAAAGAGTTTACTTTGAAATCAGTGAATCCAGTAGAATGCAGTGGGAGAAGCCACAGGTGAAGGAATCCAAAAGGCAATTCATATTTGATGTTGTAAATGAAGGTGGAGAGCAAGAAAAAATGGAGCTCTTTGTGAATTTCTGTGAAGACACAATCTTTGAAATGCAGTTAGCATCCCAAATCTCTGAGACTGATTCAGCTGAGAGACCTGAGGAAGAGGAAGAAGAGCCTTGCTACGTTGTAGATATCGGAGATGATGAGGAAGAAAAGTCCCTGGAATCTCCTTCAGCTTTTGCAATGGCCTGTACTGCAGTCAAGAAGAACGTAGCCAACTTTTTAAAAATGGTTACTGTGAAGAACTTAAGGAAACAGTACAGGAAAGTCAGAAAGATGACACTAAAAGAGATGGTGAAAGTGTTTTTCTCTTTTTTCTGGATCCTATTTGTAGGGGTGTTCCAACTGTTCTTTAGTATAGTGTGGGGAATTTTCCAGATTCTTTGGAGCACTGTATTTGGGGGTGGACTGGTTGAAGGAGCCAAAAACATTAAAGTTACTAAAATACTAGGGGACATGCCTGATCCAACGCAGTTTGGAATCCATGATGATGTCACAGAAACAGAAAAAACTGAAGGTGCTGAGCATGGCATTAGAGATGAACTTGTGCAGTTCGTAAAGGGTGAAAAGGGAGAAACTGACATAATTTCAGATATTTTTGGCATTCCTACTAAGAAAGAAGGTGGCTCAAAACATGGTCATGATGCTGGACTTGGAGATATTGCAGAAATACTCGGCTCTGATATCCAGTCTTCTCTGGAAAACAGTGTTCGTAAGAAAAAAGGATTACAGGTATGTGAAAGATTTTGTATTTCTTTCCAGGAAATACTAATATATCTATATTACTGGCTTTTCTAGTCGCAACTGAATTATTTGCAAACTAACTGACTGATGTTATGGATGAGAAGATATTTTATAATCTCTGCTCTTAAAGAAAAGAATTTTCGTGTTCTTGTTTGTTCTGCATGCTCATCTTTTTTTATACTATAGTATACTTCAGTTACCTTTTCATTTACTTTCTCAATAATAATGGTATAATTATACAATATATAATTATAATAATATAGTATATAATACCATAATATATAATTATCTTCTTTCTTTTACATTGTGTAGTAGTCATACACTACTCATATACAATAAAATAGCCTTTTTCCTGTTATTTGAAGTAATTTTCCTTGAATTTACTTTTACTTTAGTGTTTATTGTGTTTTCATACTTTTTTTTTTATTGCTTATTAAGAGTTTATTCTGTTCCTCTGCTGAGATGAATATGTTTTATAATTCTATTTAAACATGGACCTGAGCTAAACATCAAAACCGAAATGCTTTTGTCAGATTAGGAGGGATGTTTATATTTCAGATTTGTTTCTAATTGTTATTGAAATATTTCTTTCTTCTGATTGGATTTAACCCACCTATTTATAGTATGCTTTCTAGAAATATCTAAGAAGAACCTTCATTATACAACTTTTTAGTTCATTATTCCCTCTTCATTCAAATGTTTTCATCCAAGATTTAATTTCTTATTTATTTATTCATTCATTCATTTTAATGTGTATACTAAAAGTGTTACTTTTAACTTAAGGACTTTAGGTCAGAGTAAATAGTTTTAAATTTTCTTCAATAAATATTTATTTTCTTTGATTTGTACATTTCTCCCAGATTTCTTTGTAAGTATTGATAAAATGGTCCATTGTTTGAGATACTCTCAGTTATCAATGTGACTTCAGTTATCCAACTTAGCTGCCTTTTACATTAATGTTATTTAGTGAACTCTACCAAATTACTTTTTGCACAATCTATATTACAATAAATTGCTATTCACATTGTGCATATAGAAAGTTTAAGTAGTCTAGTTAGAACAATAACAGTATTACATAAATATTGACTAGAACTCAGAAAAGAAACAGCAATGCAAAAATCAGGAATTCCCATCAGAATGTCTTGCACAACCATTCACAATAATAAAAGATACACAAATGGATAGAAACAAAAATCTGTGTCTGTATACTCAAAGAGGAAAAAAAAAAAACACAACAGTTGTGTAGCGATTAATGGCATTACCATCTAGCTAGAAAAACTACAAAATAACTTATGGAATTGTGTGATCATGGTGAAGATAAATAGGAGTTAGGTTTTACATAAAAGTTTGATTAGCCTGTGCTGAGAGTCACATAGGTTCACAAATATGGAAATACTTGAAGAGTAAGCTAAGACTGCAGATAAATCTTGCTACTTGTGGCAATGAAATCAAGATCTAACTGAGAAGTTAGAAGAACCTTAAAATAGTAATGCGAGTCAGTGAAATAGTGCATAAGAGAGAAAAAAAATCTGATTTTGCATGTAAAATTATGGATTTTGACATTATCCTAACTACACAGTAGGAAATCTTGGAACTACATTACAGTTCTACAGAAATATTATATCAATGAAATCATCAGTTAACACATGTCAAAGAAGCAAACTGAAGTTCTGCATTATCAAGAAAAGAACTGAAGGAATTATAACACAGAGCACTGTTACGCCAAATGAACCCAAAATAAACCAGCACCTTGCAAAATGGAGTCTCCCATTCCAACAAGAATATGTTGGACTGAAATAGATTCAGGGAAATTGAAAAAATTATCGCAGTTATGGAACAAATCTTGTGTATGCAATCAAGTAGGCTAAGGCTCTTCAGCCTGAAAAGAAGACAACTGAGAGAGCTAAGGCAGCTTTTTACAAAAATGTATGGTAATAAATTTACACAATTTAGATTCTTTTCATAAATATAGATCCTGAATCTCAGCCTTTTCAGTGAAGCTTAGATACTTGAACTGCTTTTGAAATTAACTTTGGTCTGGCAACGCTGAGTGTAAGGATGTTTGAAATTTGGGCCCTAGCTTCTCTCTTGCAGTTAACAAAATTGTAAAATTGTGCATTGGTTTTTCCTTATGTGAAGGGGCTGTTTGAAACATATGCTTAAATGATTGTGAGATGTGCCAGTAAAATTTTAGTGGATCATCTATCCAACTAACACAAATAGTTTGAGAAGATACACTGCATACATAAAAGTTGTTTAGGTTTTTGTCAGATTCCAGTTGCATCAGTTGATTTTGACAAAGTAATTGAGTTTTGCAATGCCTAATAATTACACAGGTCTTTTTCAGATTTTTGATGCTGTCACTGACACAGTATATTATTCTTCATTTTGTACTTGGAAAGAGGCAAATTGATTTTTTGCATAACCAGTAGCTGCACTGAGTCTTTGTGAGTGAATTTTATATTTCAGGGTATAGTCTGGATGTTGTTACTTACCTTCATTGTCTGATAACAGTGAGTAATTAGGTTGTTCAGTTATCTGTACTAGTTACAGTATTGATAACACTGTTTAAAAAATTTATCATATGAAGATATAAAGCATTCACAGTTAAAATTCTTGTCTGAACTGTCGAAACGAAATCGAAGTCTTTACAAGAGTAAACTGTTATAAAAGATGCAGTGTGGTAATTATTTAATTTCTTAGAAAACAGTCAATAATGTTATCAAAAATTTATGTGAGAGGGTTCATTTTGACAGTTAATGTTTTTCACAGACACCTGAAACTGCAAAAGAAGCTGAAGCAGAAAGAAAAGTGGAAGCTGAGAAGGCAGAGTGAGTTATCTTTACACAATTCCTCTTTAAATCCTTGCTACTTCCTAATATTAGATAACTTTGCCATAATGAATCTAAGCAATATTTTGAATCGCGGCGCAGTCTCTAAGAGGTAGCAGTACATCCCAGTGGACAACAAAATACAAACTTTTAGGCAGAATTTGACAATTCTGCACATATAAGTTCATGGTCATTGTCTTCAAAAAACAAAAAAAAAATCGTTTAAGAAATGAGCAGCAGTCCTGAAGAAAAGTCTGCAGCTTGTCAATACTACATGACAATAACGTGTAGCAGTTTCAAAACTAATTTGCATTTAAAACCAAATGTTCTGAATTAGGATTCCCTCTAAATTAATGCATTTATAGCGCAGAAGTTCATCAGGGCTTACTTAGCTGATCTTTCTTCTAGCATGGAAGATGGTGAGAAACAGGATAAAGCAAAGGAAGAACAGTCTGAGCAGCCAGAAGAGGGAAAAACAAAGAAAAAGAAGCGAAGGCATGGACAAAAAATTGAGAAACCTGTGGCTGTTATGGCTAATTTCTTCAAAGCTCTGGAAATATATCAAACAAAAATGCTTGTAAGTTTTTTCTTAAATTCTATTCAACATTTATTCATATAATAGAATGTTCGATTGAAATCTAAGAGAGAAACTATAGCAGAAACATAGGCCTAAGTTTTCAAAAGACTGTATTGATTTACTTCTCATTTTTTGTAATACTTTGTAGAATTATATACATAGCAAGAATATATATGTGTGTGCTTAACAGGACAGACTAGGTAACCTCCTAAGCTCCTTTTTAGGAAGCCTGTTTTCTGTGATCTAGTTTCTAGAATCTTTTATTCTACTTTCTTGAACAGGGAGTGCCCATAGTTCTATGGCACCTTATTTGTTCTTACAAATATCAAATTAAGAACTCTAAAAACTTCCCATGTAGTTTATTCCAGCACTTCTCTTGAAGATTTCTTCCTATACAGTTTCTATTTGTCTTCTTATTGCAATTCTATGCCCATTATTTTACCATTAAATGGAAGAACAGACTGCCAAGAAATGCACTGCTTATTTTAACTGGCATATGAGGGCACCACAATTATGTATTTACATTCTTAGAAACCTTAATGCTTACCTTTCTCATTTTGATGTTATCTGAAGACTATCACTAATTTGTTTTGTTTTTCCACTTTATTTACAGCACTACCTGGCAAGGAACTTTTACAACTTACGGTTTCTTGCTCTATTTGTTGCATTTGCCATTAACTTTATTCTGCTATTTTACAAGGTAAGCTTTTGCATTATTCTTTAAATGTTTTTACTTACTTCCAGAGGAGTATTTAATGTTGGATTTAGGGCTGTTTTAATAAAGCAAGTATTAGAGTTCTTTCAAACACAAACTGAATGCATTTAGCTATGAAGAAGTTAAAATAATATCTTAAGCTTCATATCTAAAATTTGTGATGTGAAACTTATTTTGGTTTTACTTCACTTGGGATGAATGAAAAGACAAGCTGAATTTGTGTTTCTAGGCATTTTTTATTTATTTGCCTAAGTCTGTTTATGGTTCCTTTGTTTATTTTGACACTGGAAATTTAAAATCCAACTAAAGTAACTTTTTTTTTTTTTTTTTAATCTCATTTGTTCTAAGGATACAGAGAGGCTTAACTATAATCAGCTATTACATTTTCCCCTTTTCTAAGAAGTCCTACTGACTACAGTTATTTTTTTCCCCCAGGAAATACTTTGTACATAATTTTAGAATCAGATATTGCCAGATAATTGTAAATTGTCATATACCTGTACTTGCTTTTCCTAGATTTTCTTTTCAGTGAAATGAGATTATGTAGAGAATTCAGCTGTGAAAATGAATTGATGTTACTGTTCAAAGCTAATGGTCTTATCTACTAGCTTCACAAGGGCAGGCTTTAGATACATCAGTTATTAGGTAGAACTTAGGGATTTGTCAGTATGATAAAGGAAAAGCTTTTAAGTTTACTGTGTGTATTCAATGTGCTTAAATTTCTCTTAGGTGACAGAAGAGCCACTTGATGAAGTGGAAGAAGACTCTAATCTCTGGAACTCTTTTGAAGAAGAGGAAGAGGAGGAAGGAATGGTATTTTTTGTTTTGGAAGAAAGTACAGGTTACATGGCACCCACTCTCAGAGCACTGGCAGTTATTCATACTATCATCTCCTTTGTCTGTGTGATTGGATACTATTGCTTAAAGGCAAGTTCTGAATCTTATTACTAATCTACATTTGGTAAAACATGTAGTTCCAAAGTGATTTTTGGAGCTGAGATTAAAATACCTGTTTTATCTACTTCTTTTCAAATTAATATGTAGATGCAACCAAAACCGTTCTATGACACCAAGCTTTCCTCACATACGAGGTCTGGCAGGGATAGAATTAACTTTTTACATATCACAGTGTATGTTTGGATTTGAGTCTGAGACAATGTTGGTAGCATCCAACTTTTGGTTATTGCTGAGCAGTGCTTGTACTCTGTGAACATTTTGTCTTTGTTACCCACTCCATGTGACCCCCAGTGACTATGCTGGGAGTGAGCAGACACTGGGAGGAAGCACAACTAGGAGAGCTAACCCAAACTGGCCAAGCAGCTGTTTTATACCATGTAGTGTTTTGCATGATAAGAAAAGCTGGGCTTGGTAGAAGAACTTCTTTTCCAAGGTGGCTGTTGTTTGGCATTAGTTTGCTTGTGGAAAGTGGGGAGTGGCTGCCTTTACATCACTTTGTTTTTCTTCTCTTTAAACTGTTTTTGACTCGAGACAAGTTTTCTTGCACTCTTACTGTTCCACTAGGAGTGGGGCACAGTGAGTAAGAGGCTGTGTGAGTACTTAGTTCTCACAAATAAGGCGATACTATAGCATTTAAACCATTCAGAGTTGAGAGTCCTTGGTTTTATGTTTAAATGGTAACCAATTTTTTGTCTACACTAATCAAACCCTCTGTTTGGGGGTAATGCAAAGAATTAGCCTGGGAGAAGAAAGGCAGTAATACTTCTAGCAGTCTCTAAATTGAATTTTTGGGTGTAACCGCAAGCTTGCTTTATGTGAGGTTATGAAGAAAATCAAATGAAACAAACTATTCTAGCTCACCAAGGCAATCCATCTTTCTTAGTTCCTTGTCCCTCTTCTTATCTGTGACTTGCTCATTTTGGAGTTCAAAGTCATACTGCGTTAACATTTCCACTGCAGAACAGCAGGACTGTCAGCTGTCAACAGAATTACAAAATCAAGATAGTGAATGCAGCGGTGTCTTGAATCTTGTTTTATGTTTTAAGTTTAATTTCATTATTTGGTATGAATACATATGTATATTGTTCATGATATTCTAAGAGCTGCTAGGAAGAACTTGATTATCAGTAACAGAAATCAACACTATCACTGGCATGAGAACACCTGAGTCACATCTCTGATTGTTGTCTCTAGTTGTCAGAATTGTTTGGGTTTATATAGTAGTATAAAGAGTACGATGTAGATAGGCCATTACAGTTTCCAGCAATATGTAAACCTTAACCAAGATGTCCACTGTCATTTTCATAGGTCCCTTTGGTTGTGTTCAAGAGAGAGAAGGAGGTAGCTAGGAAGCTGGAATTCGATGGATTATACATAACTGAACAACCATCTGAAGATGATATTAAAGGACAATGGGATCGCCTGGTTATAAACACACCGTATGTAAAATTAAGTGTATAAATATTAATTGTATATATATATATATATATATAGTAGTTTATTAAGCCACTGATATAGAACCTAACCTGTTCATGATCACCTACTCCGTCTAAAAGAAAGGCATTTTTCACTCTGTATTAGATACTATAGTAGTGGATTCTAATTTGAAATCTGCCTTTTCATTATTTGCAAGAATTGTGCATCTTTTCTCATAATCTCTCTCCCTAAGACATTTTACAAGTTAGTCACTATTGAGAATTTCCCCTGCCTCAATTTCATATTCATTCTCTGTAGCATTATTCTCTCCTGCATCTTTTTTCCCATTTTTTGCTAACAAAATTTATAAATGACAAGGAAATTAAACTTAAGTGTAAAATAGAAATTGCAGAATTTGAGTAGGCCCAACAGGCGTAACTGTCAGGTTCTATGCATTAGCAAATACTACAATAGTCATATGCTGATTCTAGGAGACTCACCTGCCATTCTGTATTTGGATGATAAAACTGCAGGCAAGAGAAAGAAAAATGTCAGCAGGCTCTTCCTGCTGAGCAGTAGCAGTCTGAGAGGTCACCTTGATTTTCTTTCCTTACTTCAGATGCTGTTTAACCAAAATAGCTGGATACATGATTCAATCTAAATTGCCACAACAAAATGCTGTCAAACAGGTTATTTCTAAGTAAACCCAGCACAATTTAATTTGAAGAGATAAATTTAGAGCTTTTATTCAAAGATAATTCTATAAGCAACAGTCATTAGCCCTTGGACAAATTAATAATAACCAGAAATGTGGGTAAATAGTTGGTTTTAATCTTTCACCAAAAAAATGCATAAATACGTTCCACCAATTTGGTACACATTAGAAAAGCTATGATGCAGTTTTCACTAACATGTATGGAGGCATAAATAACTATTTGATAAAAACAAGACAGCAAAAATCAACAACTCAGTGTATCAGTTACACTGTGCTGTCTAACTGCCAAAATATCCATCTTATCAGACATACAATATTTTTGTAAGTAATAAATAGCACCATTGGTACTCTGATTAAATTTACAGTTTCCATATTATCCGAAATTCTTGAACACAGTATTTTCCTACAGAGAATTAAGAATTTTTCATTTAATTTAGCTTGAAATTTAGACTACAATATAAGGTCACTTGATTATAATAATATTTTTCAATGGTGACAAAATATTGTTAAATCCAGAGTGATTTTCTGCGTGGAGACAGCTGAATCGTAGAAAATCAAAATAAGCAGTAGTAAAAAAAATACAATTGCTTCTCAGTTCTCAGAAAAAGTTTAGAAAGATTCTCAGAAAAAGTTTATTGTCAGCCATATCTGAATTCAGTATCCTAGCCTGATTTGCTAATTCCGTGTTTATTTTTTTTTAATAATAATAATTTAATTTAATAATTTTTAGGGCCCTTGTCTCCAACAGGCAGGAGTAAAACATCCAGCCTTTTCAGAGAATCTTTTCTTTCTCACTCCTGATTCAGTCGAAATATAGAGAGAGTAGTAGAGAATTCTAACAGTGTAACTCTTATCTGTTCTACTGATACTTTTCCAAGGACAGTCTTAATATTTTCAACTCAGTATCTTTGTAAAAATACAGAGAAGCCTTCTGCAAAGTTCAAACATCTGAAGTAATGGGAAGTATAGGGAAGTCAATGAAATAATAGATTGATATGAGGCAGTGGAACCACAATACATCTGCAAAACATTATAGATACAAACCTAGCTATGAGGAAAAAGGCTGTTGTAAGCAATTTCAAATTGACAGTGCTTTCAGAAGTGTGTCTAGATAACGTGGACACAGAGATCAGTCAGTTAAGTAGGTTCTCTTAGTCTTACAGCTTGCCAGGTACCCTGGACTTGATATTCTCTTAGGACCTCTGTTGTAAAATGTTTTTGGCTGACTTCCTAGAAGAAACTAATTTGCATTATAGGCCCGGTTCATGCTGGTATGTGACCAGTTTCAAAGACATGGGAATGAAAATGCAATAACCATTCATATTTTCTTCTGCATAGCTGCTCTGGAGTGTCCAAAACACAGCAATCGCTGTCTTTTAATCCCATATGTTTTGACCTAGCCAGACTTACTAATTTGCTAAGTGAAACAGATAATGCCCACTGAAGTGGCAAAAATCTTGTCATCTGTTTCTTTAGCAATACTGATGTACCCAGTCAGCCTCATTTTCTGTCAGTGTTGCAGAGTTAATTAAGCTGCTTTTTATCAAGATAAATTTTGCAGAATATATAATATCTACATATCTTCTTTGATTTATGAAGCTCCTAAACATGAATGAGTGGAAGACTCTCATTATTCTTCTGATCCTTGTTATGCCTTTAAGCCAGTAGTGGCACAAGCTCAGGCCCCATTGAAAAGATGATAGCAGAGGATTCCCAAACATAGGGAAATGTAACTTCAAAAGTGCCATATCAGGCTGACTGGTGAAAAGGCACAAGAAGAAAAATCAGAGGAAGTACAAAAGAAAAATTCTAAACACAGACTGAAAACAGAGATTAGATCTGGCTTAGAGCACCGAAACCACACGCACTTTTACTCCTGACACGAGCATATAATATCTCTCAGAGAGCTGATTTCCATGTTGAATCTGCTACTAAAAATAATACCTTCATAGATCACTACGGCCTCAAGGGCTAAGAGAATGCTCTTGAATTTAGCAAATGCAATTTTAGTGATGGTGGAAACTGTGGTTTCTCTATTGGGTAACTAAGAGCTCTTGCCTCATTTTCAACCTTTAACTATTGAGAGCAAGCTATCTAGATACCCAGCCAGCGTGTCCTCAGCAAAAATAAGCATAAATTAATTAATAAGATGATATGTTGCCAGCTTACTCCAACTGACACGCTGTACAGCCTGTTCTCAGCATGCTGCGCTATCTAGTTAAGTTAAATGAAAGATTAAGGCTAAACGTAAGCTGACAAAGCGTTCCTTCTGATGGGAACTAACTCATAAGGTTTAATGACTATATCATCAGGTTCCCACTGCTGGAGGGTACAAACTGCTATGAATATGCTGAGATGTGCTTTTTATAAGTTAAAAAAGTATTTTAAAAGACAGGATACCCTTTTAAATGCAGCAGAGTTGCATTTTGCAGTAAAAGACATACACACAAACTCCAGTAGAGACAAACTTGGCTTACAAGCATAAGAAATCAAAGAAAGAAGTAATTAACAGTATAGAGGATTGAACCAGAATATATCAACTGAGTTACTGAAACTATTTATCTAAAGTGTCCATCTAGAATAATTTCATTCAGAAATTCAGTCTGGAAAAATCAAAAATTGAACATGTAGTAGCTGGGAAGCTTTCCTAAACTCCTCACAGTGGACCAGCATTGGAGGAACTCAGTCTTGCAATCTTAAAACTAGCTTTATTTTATCAGTATTGTCCTTTAGCTTGAAGAGTTATTTTGTTTTTTTTTTTTTTTTCTTTACTTGGCTGTATTAGATTTCATTCCGTTGAGCAGCAAAAAAGCTTCAAACCTACCTCTTCCACAGTTATCAGTCTGACAGCTGCAACTCAACATTGTTTCCTGCAACATCCAGGAAATTGAGAGAGAAAAACCTACATAAAATATAGTAAGATTGTCAGAATGAAGAAGTGCTTAACAATAGCAGCTCTACTGGTATTAAGTTCAAGAACAGTATTTTTATGATCAAATTGTAGGATAAGGAAACTTCACTGATAGCATAAAGCATTTTCTCTTGTAGGTAACAGCTGTTGTATTTCTTAGTGTCTGTTATAGACCTCCTAGATAAAACCAGTTGCTTACTGAAGCATCATGGTTGCTCACTACTCTGGAAAAAAAAGCAGGGAGTTTTCAAGAATGACACCTAAAATACTTGCAGTTTACCGCTCCATTTCTTTCTCTTTTGTATGCTTTTCTTGTAATTACCAGGAAGGATATGGCTGTTCAGAAACAGAGGCTGGAAAAACCTCTTAGCTGAACGTATAGCTTTACCTAGTTTTGTTATGAAAATTCAGACCCTGTAAAACAATATAACACCTGAGAATGAGATGACCACTAACTGATTTTTTTTCATGCATGTAGCTTTTTTTGTAGCAAATCACATTTGTAACTACAGAAAAAAAAAGAGAGAAAAAATATGCAGTGACTACTATTTCAAAGAGACTGTCCTGATAGCTGTTGTCCATACCAAAAGAAATTGTTTTCCTAATTCAAAGCGTGAATGAATGAAATTGTACCAGAATCTGCAGTGACTGTGAATTTTTGTTGTTTTTTCTTTTCCATAACAAGCTGGATAACTTGAAATATCTTTGCCTTATCTATGCAGGTCATTTCCTAACAATTACTGGGATAAATTTGTAAAACGAAAGGTGAGCTTTTCATATACAAACAATTGAGAACTGAAATTTGTTTTGTGAAGTCACTGTTGTTCACTGAGAGATTTACCACAGGTAGTTCTAGTTTATGTGGAGGGAGGAGGGAGAAAGAATGCTGTTTTGGTTTAGTTCCCAGAGTCAAATGCACTCAATAACTTTGTGCTGTCAATCAGCCATCTAGGTCCATTTTACAGCCATTGTCATCTTTAGGAGATAAAGCCCACTCGTTGCTTAAAAAAGGAAAAACATGTCAGCTTAAACGATGGTAAATTATACAGAAGCTTTTAGATAATGGCATTTAATGCTTCTATTTTTCTTTCATATGCTCCCTACCTATCTGTGGTCCTCTTGGGAGTTCTCACTGTTCAAGTAACATTAATTGTAAAAGAGTGGGGGTTTTTTTGTTGTTGTTTGTAGAAGCTCACTTTTTCTGTTTCCCTTTTTTTTATTTTTTATTTTTAATTTTTTTTAATTTCTAACAGCTACTTGTTTACGGTAATAATTACCAAAGTCTTTCTCAGACCAAAAGCGTCTTTCCTTGCACTTTTAGGTTATTAACAAGTATGGAGACTTGTACGGAGCAGAGCGTATAGCAGAACTTTTGGGTTTGGACAAAAATGCCCTTGATTTTAGTCCAGTAGAAGAAAGCGAAGCAGAAGCAGCTTCTCTTGTATCATGGTATGACTTCAGAGCTTTATGGACAAACTGTATGTTGTTATAGCTTCTATTTCAAAGATAAAAATGGATTTTATATTGAAATTGTAGTGATGTTTTCCTCTGTATGGAAAATTCAAATGGACAAGTCTTTCTTGTGAAGAATTAAAATCAGCAAATATGTTTTAAGACACACAAAAAGAGCTTACCAAAAGAAAGAAAAAGTATTGACAACAAGTATCTAGATGTCAGATATCTAGACAAAATTCAGAGATATCTATTCTATAGTTGATGAAGTCAGGAAGCCAAGTGATTGAAAGTAGCCCAGTCACATTTCACTGATGATTTTTGGCTTCTTGAAGACATGAAAAAGGATTTCTGCTCAGCAGTTATTTTCTAGTAGTTACTGAAAAAATTATTAACTTTCCTTTTGGTAATATAACATTTTACACTAGAGAGAACACCTGCCATTTAAATTTAAAACAGGTAGGCTCCATATTTCATTACTTTTAACACATATTTTTAAGTCTGGAATAGACCAGCGTCAATTCTAGTGAAATCATTCCACCAATTACAGATGTTAGAAACTCTGCATGGGTGCCAAGACTTAAAGAATTCTCTCTGCAAAATGAAGCATCTAAAAAGCCCAGATAATAAACAGCAAATACACATCACCAACTTTAACTACATGCATATGAAGTGCTAACACAGCTTGTTACTTGGAGAATTTAGTACTTCATTTTGACACTTAATGCATTTCAAATCTGGTATTTCCTAGGTTAAGTTCCATTGATACAAAGTACCACATTTGGAAGCTTGGTGTTGTTTTCACTGATAATGTAAGTATGTTAACCTAGAAGAATATTCTTTGATTTACTCTAAATGTGAATGTATGTCTTCCACTACCTGTTTTTATATTAAACAAATATATTCTATGCAAGTAGTATTGAATTACAGAGCCATTTTTAAAATAGTTTTTCTGTTTTGCCTTGAAGCAAATGGCTTTGCATTAGCATTTCCTATTTGATTCCAAAGGGAAATAAATACTTATTCACCCTTAACACAATGCTAGCATTTGGGAAGTTAAAAGGTACATTCATTTAATTGTGTATAAATCATATTAGCAACCAAAGGTGCCCTTTCTCAGATCAAACACAGTACATGGAAACTTACCCTTTTTTATTCTTGAATTTGCTTGGTATGTTTGGTTAATTCTCTGCTTTCGTGCCTTCTCTGAAAGCCTCAAATTTACATTAAAATACCCTTTTTTGTCAGTATTCTTTTTTGCATCTTTTTGAGAATGCCCAAGCAAATAGGAAACCAAGAAGAATAAACTGAAGCATAAATTCAATATGCACTAGAAGTACACTGAACTACTGTTTACAAACAAGATATTTTCTTTCATGTCAAACTGTGTTCAGATTTACTACTCATTAAAAATAAGCTGTACTGTGGACCATATGTCTTCTGGGCATCTTGAGACTTAAAAATAGTGAAATGCCTTAAAAATAATATAATGCATTTTGCCTCCCTCAGAATCGGTCTTAAAACTTTAAGTGCTGTGTAACAAGCTCCCTAACCAAACCAGTTTTAAGGTAGGGGATTTCAGTGCTCATAACATATATGCTGAAAACACTGCATTTAAATATGTAATATAGAGAGGTCTCATTAGCATAAGCAATTTTAAATGAACACAACTTTAAATGAATCAAGTTGGTAAGAAATAGAGCCTTTCTGAACAAATGTCCTAGACATACTACATTCAGATTGCATTACATAATTTGTACTACATTAAAATCAGATCATTGTACTAATTTTTCATTTCAAATTTCACTCTCTCTGCAGTCATTTTTGTATTTGGCTTGGTACACAACTATGTCTATCCTTGGACACTACAACAACTTCTTCTTTGCTGCTCATCTGCTGGACATCGCTATGGGTTTCAAGACATTGCGAACCATTTTGTCCTCCGTAACTCACAATGGCAAACAGGTTGGTTTTACATACAGAGGTTTGAAATTAATGCATTTTGTAACAATATTAAAAAAAGTCCTGGGGTACCTAGGAAATATTACAATACAATTCATTTTGATCATGAATAGATTAAAGAAGACTTCTTCAAGTCCTCTGCAGCACATTTAGTACGTGATTATTCCTATAAAAATATAACAATCTATGATCAGTGAGTGCTGATAACGAAAAGTGTTTTGTACACAATAAAAATATGCATCATTTCAGAAGAATATATGAATTATGGCATAACCAGCTCCTTCTGTACACTCTATGATGAATAGGTTGGTGATAACTGACAGGAATTCACAATCTCTCCTTAGCTACAGAGGTAATAATGATCTGAGAACAACTGAGATTTCAATACTTAGCTAGTAAGAATGTTCTTAGAGGTACAGACATTCTGCATTATGGAATCTATTTATATGTCATTATCTCCTGAAAAAATCATGTTAAAATGCACTTCAAAAACTAACTGTGGAAACTTCTATGGGGAGTCACTCTTTGATCTTTGTACTGTATAAGATTACAAACCAACAAAAGCAACCTTTACATTAATGTTTTTGTTTTTTTTTTAATGCTGATCTCAACCTTATTAAATTATTAAACATTATTAAATGTTGAGATCAGCATTAAAAAAAAAAAAACATCTCAACATTTAATAATGTTGACAAACCTAAACCTAACAAAACTTCCAAAAAATTCCATTTCAAACAAACACATTTCATTTGTTCTCAAATACAGCATATATTTTAAGTCTATTCTTACAGTCTGTTAGGCATGTAAAAACACATAAAGGAATGTAACATTTTGAAGAGTCATAAAAGCATCCTCCTTAGTTTAACTTTTATACTCTTTGTGAGACCATTTTCCATATCATTTTGCATGCAAGCAGTTTACAGGGCCACTTAACCTGTACACAGATCCAAGCAATGGGGATATATTTCAAAGCTGTCATTACTGTTCTCTTTAGTTCTCTTCTTGGGAAACACACCATATGATACCTTTTCCATATTTAAGGCAATAAACTGAGCTAGTTCATCAGTTATAACAGAATGAAATTGAAACGTACGTTCATGTCCTGTCTCCCTATACAGCTGGTGCTCACTGTAGGACTCCTGGCTGTAGTAGTGTATCTTTACACTGTTGTGGCATTCAACTTCTTCCGCAAATTCTACAATAAAAGTGAAGATGAAGATGAACCAGATATGAAATGCGATGACATGATGACGGTAAGTAAAACATCACTAGCATGCTTCAAATCTCATTCTGAATTCTTACATGGATAATTAAGATGAAATCACAGAACATCAGGGATTGAAAAAGCATCTCAAAAGATCATCTAGTCCAATATCACACGAAAGGATGTTTTCATTGTTAAAGCCATCTATCTCTTCTTCTTGCTATATAGCTATTTCGAAAATGTTTACTGTCTTAAAATTCCCTCTTCACTCCCCAGTGGTCTAAACTCATGTAGAGACAGCATATGCTTAAAGCACATGGAACAAATTTTGCGACAAATTGGTCAGACCTACAAAAAGCAGCTGTGTTCCTGTAGCACACGTAAAGAACAGTTTGATCCAAAGTTTTGTAAGCTCTTCTTACATGAAATATGTTAGCACTACTCCTGTGTCAGCCTGCTTACAGCTGGTAATTTAATCATGAAGAAGTCAAGGGGGAGTACAAAAGGGAGTATTAAAGGGAGTGATAGTCTATCATTAATAATTTCCCTTATGATTTCCACCTGATTGCAACAGAAACCAGCAACAATTTTCTGTCATAAGAAAAGCTACTCTACAGATCTTTTTGTAAAGAAATGTGGCACAATTTCAGGAAACTGAACCTATTGAGTTTGTGGACACCTCATTTCCTTCATGGAATACTCGCTGCCTGCTTTAAGTGCAAAAATAGTGAGAGATACCTCAGAATAGAGGTTTGCAATAGATTTCAACTAATGATTTTCCCTATTCTGGAACTTTCAATTAAACAGTCACTGTAAGTCACACGTACAAATGATACGAAGTACGAAAACTTAGTGATATTGTTTGAAATGATCCCTCTGTGGATTGAATATAATGTTCTGGTCATAAAATGGATGTACTACTAATAGGAATCATTAAACTTTGTCACATTTCAAACCACTTCGCCAAGTGAGGTAAAAAACATAATCTGAAATTGATTTAACTGTGATTAAAATAGCAAAGGTGTCATGTCAAAAGTAAAGCTGCATTCTAACAGAGGATGTATAGTTTTGTTTGTGTTTGCCCGTGAAAGACCAGATGTCTCACTTCATGATAATTATTTAGCACTACAGCTGCTGTCTAATGTGACTTCAGAACCCTAGTTAGTCTCAGACATTCTCACTGTTTTTCACTCATATTCTACTTCTTAAGGTGGTTTACAAAATTCTGTAGCTGATTCATACAGAAGGATTACATAGATGGATAGATTCTAAAATGTTTACGTGGTTTAAATATCCAGATTTTTAAAGATCATCCCATGAAGGCTTCTATGTTTAGAAAATAAAGCACACAGCAACATTTCTATAAAGTGATTTCTTTCACTTCAAACATAACAGAGCCTGTTTCTGAGATCATAAATAATGTAAAATATACTGAAACTGACATCCAGTACTGCAAAATGAAATTATCCAAAAACCACTTAAGCACAGACAGATCTACCTGCTGTGAATAATATAACAACATTTTATAACACTGTTTCCTGAATTCCATTACAAGACTTTCAGAGAAGTCCTCCACTCTCTCAGAGCAAATTTGAGCCTTAGGAATTAATAGTAATGGGTATAATATTGTTGAACAGTACTAAAGAAAAGAAAGACATCTTAATCTGTAAGACATAGGGAATGACAAGAGGGTATAATATACTTGATGCTGACTCCTACCTCTTTGTAAGTTTACTTGAGGATGTAGCCACACTAGTTAAGATGTTAAGAGATTTTTGGTTCAGCGTGCGATACATGAGGAATGATATTACATCTTCTGTTTCTGTAACTTTTAGTAGGGCAAAATAATTAATGATAAATAAAGTTTCTCACTTTTTTCTTTTTAGTGTTACCTATTCCACATGTATGTGGGTGTAAGATCTGGTGGTGGCATTGGGGATGAAATTGAGGATCCTGCTGGAGACCCTTATGAAATTTATCGAATTGTCTTCGACATCACGTTTTTCTTCTTTGTCATTGTTATCCTACTGGCCATTATTCAAGGTACTTTCACTTATGTTAGCAGAAATAGTTAGAATTTAGTGTACATAAATTCTGAGTGCATTTAAATAACATTTATGTTTGATGTAATTATGTGGTATTGCTTCAAAGGCTTATTTCTGAGCTTATAAAGTCACTAATTCTGAAAGTTATAATTATAAACTTAATTTACAAATAATGCATTCTACCAAATATTACACCAAGTACTAGAAACATAACTTACCTTGATTATAGCATTTATGACAAGCAATGACACCGTTTGTGGAGGATTGCTCTTCCTGCTAAGAGTACCATTTAAACTTGGAGAGCATTACTGTAGACTCTTTTCACTGCATTAGTTTGGAGCTAGTCATTCGCCTTGGGTTTTTTCTCTGACAAGGCACCATGACCATGCACCATTTTCTCATTTCTTTAGAGGATGATTTTCAGTTCTAATTTGTTTACAATTGTGGCTTGCAGAGAAGGAGACATATACTGATTGACTGTCAGTGTTGAACGCTCATTGTATAAACTGTCCTACGGTTGGAAGGAAAAAATGTAAAACAAACATTTTTCAGGCAGTCTAGTGGCAAAGAAAAAAATATAAACGGTCTGTATTTTTTTAGATATTACAAATGTTGCAGTACCTCAAATGACCTAACTTTATTCTTAATGCACTGGAAATGAAAGAATAATGCTTGAAACGTGAAGCAGCATCACAAACTGTTTGGAGGGTGGTGACTGTCTTGTGGAAGCCAATTCTTCTTTACTCAACAAAAGGAAGCTTTTCTTTAAGAGGAAGTAAGAGAAATTCTCACTGCTGGGTCCAGTATAAATGAATACAAGATGGCTGCAAATTGATACATTTGAAATCGAATTATTCATACAGAAGCATGCCAAAGGAGGATGTCTACCAAAGCTACTTTTTTTGCACTACTTGAAAGAGAAGTATTGCTAAGTACTTAACTGTTGCAACCTATCCATTTGAAATAGGTCTTATTATTGATGCTTTTGGTGAATTAAGAGACCAGCAAGAACAAGTGAGAGAAGATATGGAGGTATGAGAAGAACATTACAGTTTTTCATTTGTCTTATTAATCTAGATTTTTACAGTTATAATTGAATCTTTGAGTTGTAATTGATTTGTAAACACAAATTGTGGTTTCCAGACCAAATGCTTTATTTGTGGAATTGGCAACGACTATTTTGACACAACCCCACATGGCTTTGAAACACATACTCTGCAGGAACACAACTTGGCAAACTACCTGTAAGTATATTTTACTATTAGAATTATTATAATGAGATTTTTCAGCTCAAAAGTAATTTAGGAGTTGTGTATCCTAAGACAGAGGAATATTTCCATTCCTTTCTGGTTTTCCCTAATACACTTTGAGCTGTTGGTTATCTTTAAAGTGCTTGCTCTACATGAGCTAGCTTAGTGGAACAATGCCTGAAGGCACATCAGCCCCTTTTATCTCCTTTAATCCTCTGTAATGAAAGCCACATATAGGAAAGGATTAGGAACAACAGTTTACTAGCTAGTAAGTTGTTTGTTTTATCAGTATGACCAAATCCCAAGAAAGTCACAACTGTCTTTTAGACTAAAACCACTGAAAGTTACTGCTGATCTAAAAATGTTACTTGTCATTGCCTCCAGTGCCTCTGAGTGCATCTACAAGAGCTTATGGTAGCAGAAGGAAGGTCTTTGGTTTGGTTTGATTTCTATGAGTTATGTTCAAAATAATCATGAAAAAATGCATTTCTGGAAAATAAGCTACAAAAAATAATGTACAAATCTGATCCTGTAGTTTCTTACCAGCAGTCTTCTGAAACCACTAAACAACTGGCACTAGTATACATTCAGTCTATAGCCAAGACTTCTAAGACAGTGGTTTCATACTTTCATTAGTGAGTGTAGAGCAGATCAAAGAGGGTTACTGAAAAGGGAATTTGGTGGCATTAGTCACCCTGACAAAAATGATAACTACATGACCATCTTGGACCAAGGAGGCCGAACTGGTTGGTCCTTCTTTTAAAGGCTGGCTTTGGAATACAACACTGTATCTGAGCTTAAAAAAAAAAACAACAAAACAACAGTGCCTCTTAGTATATATGTTGCATTATTCCTTGCACAGTAACTGACTCTGTGGAATCAATACACATTACTTACTTGAGTCAAGTTTTCTTCTGTATCCATAGTTTTACCAATCTACAGCCTCCAAGCTTCTCTTACTACCTTGCATCACTTGATTGGCATGGGGGATCCTGTCATTCACTGTAAATTAAAAACTGTCATTTTCTTAATATTAGAACATATGGAGAATAATCTTTCTATGCGGGTTGCTTTTTAATTAGAAAAAAAGGTTTCAGAAGTTAGTATATTTTCCTTTTTTAAAATGAAAACATATTAACTCCCAATGCATTACATCAAAAACCAGCTATCTACGAGCACTGTCACATAAAACAGACCAAGTGTTAGTACTCTACAGCCTTTCCAATTACTTCAATTTTGTACATTTGAGCACAAGTGGTACCTAAGATAAGACAGGTTCTACTTGGTTGCACCAAGATTTCCAAGCCATCTACCATCTACAAGTTCATAACCTATCATACTTCTTGCATAAATTCTGTAAGAACTTCTTCCAACATGACAGAATTTGAGCATAAAAGAGCTATATATGTAGGCCTAAGTCAGGTGTTACTACTGATCAGCACTGAAATGAAAAAACTACTGAAATACACTTTTCCACTTCTACAGATCCTACAGCTGTTAGCAATTTCACAGAAGTCTCCAAGGATTGCGTTTTCTTCTTTAAAACATCCTAGAAGCCTAGGAACGTCATTTCTTTGCTGGTTGCCACCATAAACATCAAATCCCACTCTAGGAAAGGTTAGGGGAGAGATTATACTTCCTGCATTAATACCTGTTCCATGCACTTGTTTCAGGTTCTTCTTAATGTACCTCATAAACAAGGATGAGACTGAGCATACTGGCCAGGTGAGTCAAAAAAAAAAAAAAAAAAGCTAAATATTTGTCTTGAAAAGCTGCATCTTCCTTCTCCAGCTTTGTAGCTTGACGTACCACCAGGTGGAACTGATGTACCACCAGTGGAGACAAATATCCACTCCTGGGATTTTTGAGCAAGAAAAAAAGGACAGGTGCACTATCCAGCACTACTGTACTGTGCCTGGAGAAGACAGCCTTCAGTAGTTACATTACTGTATTTACAGTCTATAACTGTATATATACAGTATAGATAGTATAACTGTATATATATACAGTATATATAATAAATATATAACTGTATATATACAGTATATAACTGTATATATATAACAAAATATTTTTGCTATATATATATAACACTGAACTTACATATGTTCATATACTGTCCATATATACATATATTACATATATACATGTCCATATATATGTATATATGGACAGTATATGAACATATGTAAGTTCAGTGTTATTAGGTCCTAAATGGAAATAAGATATAATTAAATCTTATTTATTTTCCTTATTTAAAATAAGATGTTGCACCAATACTGTGAAAGTACCTTATAATTCAGTGTTTTCCAAGGAAACTAAAACACATTTTGCAATGCAGATTATAGAGGTTTACTCTGATAGAATTGGACTGATTAGTTTTCACTTACCTGCACTTTTTTGACTTTTTAAATTAATTAATTTTAAATTAATTTTTAAAAACTGCTTACTGTTACAATTTAGAGCACTGGCTGTAAGGAGTTAAAATAAATGTTAAATATAAATCTTAAAATAAGTGTTCTTTATCATTTTCAGGAGTCATTCGTGTGGAAGATGTACCAAGAAAGATGCTGGGATTTCTTTCCAGCAGGAGACTGCTTCCGGAAACAGTACGAGGATCAACTTGGCTAATATAACAAAAGATCCAGTATATAAACTTCTTTCCTTTTCACAATGTAAATTCTCAGCCTGTATTTGCTTTAAATGTCTTTAAACTTAAAGACATACATAAAATTTGAAACAATTTCATAGGCTTTTTATACGTTCCACATACAAAACTGGTCTTCTGCTGGAATTGTAATTTGAAAAGAAAAATCTATGCCAACATCAAATCGAACCTTCCAATTTAAACATGCTCTGATATTATAACTTTTTAACTACACCATTTAACCTAGTGTTCGGTAAGAGCGAAAGGGCTACAAGATGTCTTACCTTTACAACGTTTGATGTTTAAGAACTTGAACATCAGAGGCCATGCCTCAGAAAAAGTACTTTAAGTGCTGTCCCATTTTTGCCCCACAATATTTGCTAGTCAGTATATTGACACAGCTTGAAAAGCTTTAAGCAGATAAAAGGAAACATTTTCAAACACTTTGTTGACCTTGAATCATTAAGTGCCTTAAAACCTCCGTAGACATAGCTATGCAAACTTTTTATTTGTTAGTGTTCTAGGTGAACAGATCCATTGACTGTATTGCTTCTGTCTTTCTGTATGAAATTGCACTCAAAGTTTGTATACAACCTTCAATAACAGCTTATTAGATGCTGCTGTTACAAGACACACCCTGTATCAAAATGAATACAGTTTAAATCACAGGCCAAAATAAAACAATGCTCTACTGTCACCTGCAAATAGAAGCTGCAAGGTTTATGCATTTATTTTTCTTCTCGTAGAAAGTGCCCACTGCAATAAAATATTATAAACCAAATACTACCTTTGTGATTTCTTTCTGATTTTTTTGCAATACAGATATGTGGCGTGCTGAAGCTGATTAAAAACATGTATTTGTTGTGCATTCATTGCTTTATTTTAAGGACTGCATGTAGCAAGTACAAGCTGGAACGACAACTCTGGCAGTTTGCTGCAGCCTACATTTTAAGCAAAAAAAAAAATCCCAACTTAATCACAAATGTTAGGCCTCTCTAAGACTGTTACACAGTCTTAGACGTTACTTAATCAATCATACCTAATCAAATTTTGGTGGCACAGAATTTCAGGTGCCTGGTTTTATTTGCAGGCAAGTGAAACAAATAAATGAAATAAAGAACAGCTAAAGGAGGGTTCCACCTTCTACTTGATTTTAGCTATATTCACTTATTCACATACGGAAAATTGGTTTCAGGAAATCATGCTGTCCAGCCAATCTTCAAGCTCTTCCTCAGTAACAATTTTGGATGTTTTCTGCTCTTGCTGTGGTGCTGTACTTCTCTGTTCTGGCACAACTGCTCTTGGAGGGTCTAGAAAAGCAAAAGGAACAGGCTTTTGAAAACATGGAAGAAATTCTGTACTGTCTTTTTCCTTCATCGGTTTGCTTTTTTAATGCATGACTGATTGTATTTTATTGAAATACAGTCTCTCAAAGAATAACATTTCAAAAACAGTAGCAACAATTAAAAATGCAGTTTGATAAGCTCAACCATAGAAATGCAGCTTCCACCAGATTCAAGGGGAGGCAGGACCTGCTTCTAAGTAAGCAAACCCCTACTGCAATCTATTCACAATCCTGACATAAACAGAATTTTCTTTAATATAGGAGAGCAGCAGGAGACCGCAACAGCGGATCACAGTGCAATTAGCATGATGACTGACTGTAATTCCACATTCTGATGGCACTGTTTTCTTAAGGGATTTACACTGTGCTTTGGATATACCAGCAGAATGAAAGATTCTCTTCAGAGACAAGGCTTACTGCACTGCACATGGTGATATTTATGTCATCAGCTATCTCTCTGTTTGGACTTAATTTTTATCAAAACAAAACAATCATACATAAAAATCAGAGATGTTAAAGTTCTTTAACATCATTGTAGAATAAGGAGAAGTACAACTGCTCTCCTTCAGAGCTAACAGTAGTACAGATTCCAGTGGCCCACTGAACTTCTGCTATAGGAAAATTTGTGTTTGTATTGTGTCTATTAAAAAGTTCATTTTGTATTATCACTGCTAGTAAAGTTTGAAAATAACATTTGTAATGTAATCAGAAATAGCTATCAGGTCTTCATTAGATTATCAGAGAGAACTAAGGGCTGATAACATTACATAAAAACTCTTTTGATCTTCCACTAACTAAAATTCTGTAACAGTACTTAAAAACAAAATAAAAATCAAATTTGGCTGATTCGTAAGACCACTGCTGTTCTACAAAATTAATGCTTAAAATGAACATCATGACAGTGGTGAAACTTCAGGTGAGAGGGTCAGAGCACAGCCCCAGATAAAGGAAGTGCCCTATGACAGAGATACTGATAGCAGAACTGTTTACTTGCAAGTTAGGAGTTTAAAAACAACACTGAGAAAAAAAAAAATTAAAGGCACTGGGAGAAAGCAAAATCTTACCATTTTCCTTACTTTCCATTTTCAGATCTTTCTCTGTTGATATGTTGTAGGATAATGCACCTGACACAGAATCAATGGGAGCATCCAGATTTAGGAGACGATCCAGTTCTTCATCCAAATGGTCAGTCTCTTGCTTTTCTAGCAGACGGGCTCTGTGAAATGGTTCTGCTGCACTTGTCCCAGGATCAATTTTAGTTCCAGGCTCCAATGAAGCAGCAGAATCACCAACAGATCGGGAGACCAACACCGTTTCCCTTTGAGACAAAGACTGTCGAAACAGCTCCCTCCTTTTGCTGTCTTCAACAACTTTAGAATTCATCTGTGGTAGCTCTATGGGTGTAGATGCCTAAGAATACAAGAGAGGACTTCAGAGTTTCTAATTATTAGACAGAATATTAAAAATCTTCATTTTCCTCTGCTTGAGCAGATGGATCTTTCTTCTGCTTTTGCTTTTTAACTTCTTATCAGTTCTTTTTCTATTACATTAATATTGTCTGTTTTCACAGCCTGAAGAAACACTTCTTTCCTTGCCTTTCTTTAACTAGAACATGTTTTCTTCACTTGTTTGACTGACAGTTGTAGCTGTTTACGTGCACAGTTAGTCTAATTCATAGAGCAAGCATATATGTTTATATTCATTAGAAGAGTAAATCAAACAAAATAATTATCTAATGGAAAGAATGTGGAAGCACTTTCAAAATTTTGTTGCAAGTTTTTAATAGCTGCTAAAAAGACAAGAAATACAAAAAAGATTAGAATAATTCCATGTCACTCATATATACCTGGCTTGAAGTCCAATGCAATGCACACAAAGTATTCTGCTTAAAGCCATCAAAAGAGCATAAAAAGGGTTGATACAGGGGTCTCCTACTTCACGTGACAGTCTCAAAAATATATTTACTTATAAAATGCATTCACGTTACATTTGAAAACTAGGTTTAAAGTCAATCATATCAGTTAAAATATTTACACTTTACTGTGAATATTTAGAGTTACCTGTACAAGTTCAGCAGCTACATTCAACCTCAGATGTAGAGGCAACTCCTGCAGGGCCTGGGCCAAGGACTGGCAGTCAACAGAAAGTGCAGATAACTGAAATGTAAATCAACACACAGCACACTTGCATTAAAAAAGAAGTTGAAACCGTTTATGCCTTCAGCATATTACATTCCTTTGCTCCACACACTGTAAGAATGCGAAGACCAATTTACAAATATACAGTATCTAAAAGATATTGACAATAATAGCAGGAATTCCTAGCTCTAGAAGTGCACATGTACAAAGCATTTTGGCTAAATCTGGCTAAACACCTACAAAGCAAATCATTACTCAGTTAAAAACAGAGGATGAATGCCTTGGAAATCCAAAAAGTAGGAAATGGTTCCACAAGCTGACAATGTCATAAGAGACTATGGCTTCTGTACACTTGCAAAGAGCAGGGAAATGATATGAATCCAACAACAAAAAAAATTGTAAAATGCCAAATATCATTGAATAACATTTAAGTGCATTGGGGAAGAGCTATGAGCTATGTACACTTGCAAAAATATTAAGGTCAATAAAATATTTCGCATGAAGGTGAAAATAGAGACAGGGAATACGAGGAAAGGCTGGTGATGAAGGAAAAGAGCTGAGAAATAATATAATGTAAATAGGAATTCAACATCCAAGTAGGTATTTCACTATAAGTGTAAGTGGTGCTTAAATAAAAAAGAAAGAAACAAAAACAAATGGATGAAAGCAGGATTTAAAGAATTATAAACACTTCATGGCATATGCAGCTATTTGTGCAAGAAAATGAGCAGAGGAATACTTTGTTGCTGGAATTACCAGTTTTACTGGAAACAAACAAACAAACAAACAGATAATCACTACTTGTTTGATTTTTTAAATTGCAGCTTTCTGAAACGTTCCTATTGTGGTTTATCAACCTACAACAAAGCAAATTCAGGTTTGCTTTTTGTAAAAGTGAATAACAAAGTGTCAGTGTCACTGATAGAATTCAATTCCACGTTTTTCCAAACTGTTGCTTTGCCATTCCTTTCTACAAATAACAAGGACTGGGAAATATCTACTCATTCTGCAATCATTTGTACGCCTCTTCCACTTTGTTTTGTTCCCTCACATTAAAGTTCAGTTTATGATTCTATAACAACTTCTTCTATGCGTGCAAACAGGCAAAGAACTAGAAGCAGATCTAAAAGAGGAAAAGGCAAGGAACTAGGAGCAGTAGATGTAGGAAGAAAATAAGGATCAAATCCAGCTTTCAGGGAAAAAAAAAAAAGACAGGCAAGAAACTTAAAAGGCTGAAGAGCAGAAAGAACACGAAGAATTAGCTCATGCTAAGAAACCACCTGGGCCAGGACTAAAAGAAGAAGTCAAAGACATGATCTACTTGAAGCACACAATTTGAATGAAGCAGAGGCAAAAGAACGTGACCACCACAACATACTTCATAACTCAGTACTGGACCAAACCCCAAATGTACAGTCTCTGCATTGGTAGACAGAGCACCTTTTAAACTGACTGGCAGTGCAAATCTTCACTGTGTTCACCATGGCCTCAGCATATAAATGAGCTAATATGTTCAGATCAGTTAAATGCTTTAATGACAAGTCTAGGAGGAAATCATGGAGAAATTAATATTCTGGAAATGCACAGAGAAAAGGAAGCAAAAGTCATGTGCTGTACTACTGGCATCATACATACTGGGAAAGGAAGAAACTGATAAGAATATAAAATCATTGAAAGACCATCTCCCACTGAAAAAAAACCACAAGATTGATTAAAAAATTGCTGTGCAAGCCACTTGGTTGTATTTCCTCATCTTAATTTGTAACATTGCAATTTCAATATAACTTTAAATATCAGTGCCCTAGGAATAATTATTCTCAATATTTTAGGAAATAAGCAGCAAATGTTCAAAATTCAAACACATACAAATGTTTCAAGTGAGACTCAAGCACAGCTCTTCAGCAATTTTAAGAAAAGCTTCAAAGACAAAAGCTAGCAGTGTGTGCTTGCAGCTTGGAATGTTAACAGTATCCTGGGCTGCGTCAATAGATGGGTGAGCAGCAGGGAGAAGGAGGTAACTCACCCTCTGCTCTGCCCTTGTGAGGCCTCATTTGGAGTTTTGGGGCCCCTAGCACAAGAAGGACATAGAGCAGTTGGAATGGGTCCAGAGAAGAGCCACAAAGATGGTTGAAGGGCTGGAGCACCTCTCCTATGAAGAAAGACTGAGAAAGCTGGGTTTGTTTAGCTTGGAGAAGAGAAAGGTGCAGGGAGACTTCATTGCAGCTTTCTAGTTCTTGAGGAGAGCTTAAAAGCAGGAAGGGGGCTAACTTTTTACATGGGCAGACAGTGACATGACAAAGGGGAATGGCTTTAAACTAAAAGAAGAGAGATTTATGTTAGGTGCTGTCTTAGAAAGTAACTAAGAATTCTTTACTCAAAGAATGGTGAGGCATTGGAACAGGCTGTACAGAGAGGCTGTAGATGCCCCACCCCATGCAGGTGTTCAAGACCAGGTTGGATGGGGCCCTGAGCACCATGATGTAGTGGGTGGCAGCCCTGCCCGAGGCAGGGGGTTGGAAATAGATGATCTTTAAGGTCTCTTCCTACCCAAGCAATTCTACAATTCTGTGATCATACAATAACTTAGGTGGACTGTGGGAGAAAGGCAGTTTAAAGATCAACACATTTTCTAGTATCCCAATATAAAAAAAACAGGACACTACAGTTTCTTTGCACTTATTTATATAAGCACAGAGATCCACAAGCAAAAAATTTCAAACCTTGTTGAGTTCCACAGTTATTTTGAAACTGAAGTTTCTAGTAGAGGATGTACACTGGTAATTTGAATTAAATGTGAAAACACATTTTGTAGTCAAATATATGAATATATATCTATAGGTCCCATTACAGCCTTTTTGCTAAACTGTTCTGAACACATTTGAAAATGGAAAGCTGACCTTATATGTCAGCAGAACAAGGTGATTTATACCCCTTACTTGCCCTTCTCTTGACAGGTTTGTGTTCTTTTCTTTCAATGCTCCTTAAAAACCTAGCCTGTTGTCTTGAACGTTCTTCAGTAGGAAAGAAAAGGACAAGACTCAAGAGCCTCCAGCATCAGAAACAAATTAATAAATGTATCTACAAATTACAGAGTGCTATTGTTCTGCTGTAAGCAGAACTGCATACAGAGCCTGTGCCAGGCAATTATCTGCACAGAAAATTCAGTTACCTGCTTACAGTATACGTTTTCTGTATCCCAGTCTTTCTCTTCAGCAAATCGAAATTGTGTAAAGGAATCTCCTACAAAAAAGAAATTAAAAAAATATTTTAATTTTTTTAATAGCACACTCCCCGTAAGCTCCAAATCCTACAGAAATACATTTAATCAATCAATAAACCTCAAATTTTCAGCATATTTGTCTTCGAATGCTGCTTGCATTCAAAATAGTAAACTTCTCTAAGCCCAACTGAATGGAATTTATGTACAATATTTTGAGAGTACTCTTTATGAAAAGCCTTAAATGTGCTGTAGAAACATTTTTTCAATACATCTCTTTTAAAATGAATTACAAGGTTCTAGATATCAGTTTGTACTGGCCAAGTAAATGCTTTCTGTTGTTTGGTAGTTAATGCTTCAGATTTTCTCTTCCCTTACTCTGGCACGTCATAAAAAAATAGCACTGAAACCAGTGTAGCCAAAACCTTGCTTCATATATATTACAGGATTGAATGAAAAACACAAATAAACAAGAAAACCCACACCATTAAATCAGGCTAATTAAACATATGTAACCTTAGCTATGGGATCTTCTAACCTCCTGCCATGTTGCTCCAAGACAGTAGGAACCTTCTTTTTCTACAGGTAAGCATAGGGTGTTGGTTTAGATTCTACTGTAGTACCACACTGGATTGCAACAGACAGTCTTATCAGCTTATTTGTTGTAAAAACACCAGAATTCCAGGAAAAAATATTAGTAAGGTCTATCGGAGATGAAATATGAAAGATGGGGGTTGCAGAGGCAGGCAGAATCAGATCCAACCTACAACAAATACATAATCATGTAAAACTGAAATGACTATGAAAACTTCTTATGGCTCTAATGTGTTGTACCATTCAATTGAAACAGCAGTAGAGCTATTTTATAACATTAGTTATTCACTGCGTATGAGCAAAATCATAATTCTGGAATAAGTTATTACTTGTTAGTAACTGACAATATTTCTACATATACATATATATATATAAACACACACACTGAAAACTAATATTCAGTCTTTACAGCCAGCAATTTACACTTTCAAGTGCTTCTTTTGAAACCATCCTGTTAGTCTGTTTTAAAAATTGAAAATGAATCATTTTAGATTCAGCAGCATTTAAAGAACAGGTTATTTCAAATTAAATAAACAAAAAGGAAGGTGTGGGGAACACCTTTTGACTTCTTTTGATCAACTTGCCATAAAGAAATACACCATAAAAATTATAAGGAACAAGAGAACCTCAAAACGAAATAATGACCAGCAATCCAGAACAACACACAGCATGTATGCTGCTGATGCAGAGCATGGGATGTGTGTCTTCCCAGACCAGGCAGTTTGAGAACAAACAGCTGTTTGTGCGTCTTTGTACGGATAGCGTAGACAGCTGTTAAATTGCGGTGTGCAGGAGGTTAGATTTGATCCTGAGAATTACAGATTACCTGGAGAAATATGGTACTTTGTGTGCCTAACTGTAGATGCGAATGTTTAACTTGAAAACTCACAGCTGACTGCTGCTGACAAAGGTGCCTGCCTTTTCATTGCTAGTAACACAACTGTGAGTAAAACCCTCTGTCAGAGCATTGAGAACATTGCTAAGTAATAGCTAAAGCTAAAACTTAAAGAAATCCAGATTCACTCTTAATGCCTTATTTTACAGTAGATACCAAAGAGTGCCAATTAATTTCAGCGCTCATTTTTAAAAGGCTCAGTTCAGTTACACACACAAAGAAGCACGTATTGAAAAACGGTTAAACCAAATGATTCTCAGAGCCCTCATGCTATTGGGAAAAAAGTCATGTATTTTCTTCAAGACAAAGAAGTAAAATTAAACTAAAGGATGAGTCGGATGCTCTAGATAGCTGAGAATGACCCGATGTAAAGCAGCTAAACAAACCCACTTCACCAGGAAAATAAGCCAGGATCCAGATCTGACTTGTGATTCTCCACACATAGAAAGTCAGGAATAATAGATCCACAGACACTGTATTGCTGAATTAAAGGGTATGACTTAAACGGTAGTTTAACTAGGCTCTTAAATAGATTAACAAAGCATGCCTTTCAAATGGAAAAGCAATAACTACAATTCACAGTAGCACATTTAATGCAAATTAGGTTAATGAGAATGTTGGTCTAACCAATTATCTTTTCACAAATTCCTTTACCCTGAGAATAACTTCCTTTTGTGTCATGAATACTAATCAAACATCTTGCAATGACTCAGAGTTCTTTCCAGCATAAGAACTGCTTTTCTTCATTTTAATTTGAAGAGTTTTTATCTTACTTACAAACATTATTTGGTCTCCAAACACAGAATAGCTAAAAATAATGCATTCAAGTAAACCTTACACATCATTTTTGATAACTTTCACAATAAATCTTAATAATCTTTTTTTGTAAAATGCAACTTTGCTATAAAAGAATAGCAGCTCTAAAGCACTATACTATACCAACACTGGAATATATTTAAAACTAAATCAATTGATTCAAATAGAATACATGTCTCATAGTCTCCTTAGTCCAATCATGTCTTCATACAAATATCACTGAACAGCAGAATCAAACAAATCCCTGTAAGCTGTACTAAACGCTTTCTAATATGCGAATTGACATTAGTATGAAAGTTGAAAGCCTGAAAAACATATTTCAGTGTGAGAATAGCCACACCAGAAGCATAACTTTGTTCACTTTAACTCTCTAAGTCACTAAAACACAAAAGACAAAACATTACTGAAGACAGAAGAAAAATATTTGGTAGTCTTAGAGATTGTGAAGCAGATTTTCAGACTGGGAGGAGGAACAAACAACGTAACAGCAGCCTTCAAAGACAAGCACTAAGCAACATTTTTTCTTTAAAGAGCAGAAAACTTCACACAGAATATCCAAGACAAATCCATCAATCAAACAAAAGGTAGGGAATGAATTTTGGATTTATCAGTTTTGAACAAATGAATGAGCAAAAAGAGAAAACTACAGTCTATTTGTAATGAATGTCATTTGTGTCATTTGTGATGAATGAAGTATGAGTGCATCTTCGTCAAACTGGAGGAAAAAGCGTGAGGAAGAGCTCCTACTCACCTGCATCACAGCCCGCTCTCTAGAGCAGATTCTGGAAACAGCCACAACTATACACCAGGCACTGACAAATCTCATCAGTACCAAAAGATTTATTTATTTTTAATCCTTACATCGTGTTTCCAATGGTGCAATTTACAGAGCAGTCCATCTGCTATTAAAGCTTCTTCTAAACAACGTATCTTCAGATAAATACCACTGAAGACACCATTTTTTTCTCCTGCAAAGGAGAACCTTAACCTGTCTATAAATGGATAACAAATATTCTTCCAAGCCTAGAGAATCTGTTTTGCAATGAGTATTACATGAATAATTATACACACCATAAACAGATATAATAATTTGGCCAAACTATATATATTATATAAAAGCAGACTCTTGGAAGACACAAAGTTTCATGGCCCTTGTAGTAATGTCACTGATTTCATTTCTACATTTTTAATTATTCAACTCTGATAGAATACACACTGTAACTCCTATCTTTTACTATGACTAAGGCTTGAGGTGTTTTACTTATTGCCATAAATGTAGATGGAGAACAGAACGTGGGAATACAAAAACAGAAAGACTCTGCAAGAAATCAACATCTATTAATTTCCTTCAGATATTATTAAGAACAGTCTATTTCAAGTAACTGCAAAGTCTGTCTTTTATCAAGTGCATGGCAGTTTTTTCCAAACAACAGGTCTTCACCACAAATGCTTCAGAACAATCTACATTTTCCCCTGGTTCTGCTATTCAGCAGTAGATTACACAGGAGTGTATTACAAAATCCAGAAGGCTCACGACAACAGTTCAGCATAAAAATCTGAATTACCAAAATTCTAGAAGAGTATCTTACAGGACATTCTTCTATTGACAGTAGTAGAAGGCCTGGAGCTCTGCGCAAACATACTGGAGTCAAGGATACTCGTATCCTGCATCATGAACTATAAAGCATATTTGAAATCAGATTGAGAAAAAAAAATGTTCAAAATTAAATCCCTGTACAGGGCTACTGGTCACATTAAAAACAATCACAACAAGACCAGGCAGATCTGACAAACAGCGTGACCATCTGATCAAGGACAAATCATACATTCAAAATTTTAAATTGTCACAGATGAACAAATAAGGAGATCTTTGGAAATTGGTGCCACTTCCAGAACAAGGACTGTCTACATAGGAAGAACAGAGTGAGTTTAACATAGAGAATCACAAAAGCAAGGTAAGAGACCAGTTCTTCAAATGAGTAGGAGGGTGAAACCAACCAGTCCCAGAGAACATAATGGTAAAAGAGGAAGAAAAAAAAAAAAAAAAAAAAAAAAAAAAAAAAAAAAAAAAAAAAAGCAAATTCTACTTGTTTTAAAAAAAATAATAATAATTAAAATCTAAAGCAGAAGTTAACAAGGGTAAGGACAAGGAAAAAGTACGTATAAATACAGTATATCAGGTAGCATGCTCAGCCTGCCCTGCTAAGACAGAGTGCATCTAATTAAACATAACCAACGTTAAACAAAACAAACATCTAGTATTTACTTACAGAGCTCTATAGAGAGTTACCTTAATCAATTATCTTTTTATATGAAAAAAATAGGAAGGAAAAGTCGGAAATGCACAAATTTATTTTTATTCTGTAGCTAAGAGTTCTTTTGGATTGTTTCAAGTTCTACATCTGTAGCATGTATAAGAAGAGAGATAGATATATATCCAACTTCCCTATCTATCACACCTGTAACTGTAAAGACAGCATTAAGCAAACTCTGCCTTGTCGTTAACTTTTGCACATTTTCTATAATGTATCATTACTTTTAATGCGCAATTTTTTCCTCAGTACGTAACAGCAGTAAGTCTTGCAGCAAATGCAGACTGCAGCAAAATTGCAAAATATTAAAACAAAATGCACTGAACAAGACAAAAACATTCAGAATGTCAACCAAATTCAGCTATTCATAAATACCAACTCCATCTTCTCCACTTTTATATTGAATAAACATTAAAATGATATTTAAGTGTGAAGTTGTTGATTTCCCAGTAGACTAAACAAACTTTTTATTAAGTTTAAGCTAGTCAACTTAAATATTTACATTTTTTCCTGATGCTTTATGACATTTCCTAGTGTCATTTTCCTTGGGTTGCTAATCTAGAACATACTTAGTATTTTTAAATGTCAGTGCAACCAGCTTGCTAGATCAGACGAACTATAAAAATCTATAGGGTGTGCTGGGTTTTGAGCAGTAACACTGAAGACAAGGACTGAAAAAAGGCAAAGATGACCAAACTTCTTAATGCAGAAAGACTCATGACCAAAGACAACTTACTTATCTATGATCTATTTGATCTATAACTTACTTATCTATCATCTGTATCTAAGCAGCAGGATGATATGGCAGGAGACTCTCCTTAGGGACAGGGACAACAACTCCTCCGAATAAAAGGCCTGCATGGAAACATGCTGTGTGGGTGATGAACACCAGCACAACCCAGTGGGCACCCTGCTCTGCATACTTTGACTTCCCACACTTCTCAGCAAGGTACTGTGAGAAGTTAAAAAAAAATAAAAATAAAAAAAAAAATAAAAAAAATTAAATTATATATATATATATATATATATTTTTTTTTTTTTTCCATAATTGAAGACATAACCTCTGCAGTTCATTCAGGAAGTTTCCATGTTTTCCAAGTCACTCACAAAGCCTAACTAATTAGAAACTAATGTTTCTAATTCCAAATATAATAAGTGCAGTACAGTACCCAACAAAATAAAGTTTTAAACTTTAACAAATACTGGCTGGATCACTAATTATTGGAAAGCTCAGATTCAAAACTCAGGTCCTGGTGTGAACTTGGCAGAGAGCTCTAACCCCAAACTAATGCTTCTTTTGGAGATAGCCCTTTCTCAATTCTATTAATTACCTATAATCAGATTATTGATCATTCAGCCTCCAGCATAAACAGTGCATTCAAGTATATCATTCTAATGAAGCTGGAAGATGAGAATATCACACAGTTCATTATATCAGATATATTTTTGTGCTTTTTTCATTTAAGGAAATTTAACTACAAGTATTGTATTGCATAAATTTACAGTAGGACAACCTGTGCTTTCTGTAGATATGCTGTAAAGACAGAATCTTAGAGAGAAAAAAAAAAAAAAAAGCAAACTTTAAAATACTTTATTTTAAGCACCCTGCTATTTTTGTTCTGATAATAGTGAAGAATTTGACTCAATTAGAGGAAAAAAAAAATTGCCAACTATTCAAGCTTCCAATTTAAGCATTTAAAAGCAGCCAATTTTTGTTGATGGTACACACAGTCTTTGACAGCCCTTGCACTATTAGAATTTCTTAACCCAACAAATTGCTCAAACTTTTTGTTAGAATTACACTTCCATTCCTAACTCTATTTCACAGAATATTTACAACAAAATACGCAACTATATAGTCAATAAGTATTATTTATGCTGCTGTGGATATTTTTAATACATCACTTCAGAATTTTAGCATTTTTCATGAAAGCAGAAATCACTATTCATGAAAGTTGCACAGCAAACAATTTCTATGAGACTTTCCAAAGCATCCATAATTTACAGATTATGGTGTAAGCCTAAAAATATTCAAGCATTTTGATACACTGAGTACGAGGCTTGGCTTTCTTGTAGTTACAGAAGTTTCTGTAAGATATAACAAGTCACAGTACTGGCAGAAGCTTGCAAGATTTTTATGTTTCACGCAATGAAACATCAAGAGATGCAGCTCCAGAAAACAAGACAGGAGAATTTTCCTCTGATATATTAATAAAATGATGATGATTACAATTAGCAAAGAACAAATCTAGTGAAGTTACATTTCTGTAAGGACAGAAAAGCCTGGACAGTGTTTGCATATGCAAAGCACTCCTAAGTATCCAAAAATATGAAGTGTAATGGCTTAGAGAGTTTTCAACACCAACTTAAAACTAACAGCAGACTGCTAAGTGTTCACCTCAGATAAAAAAAAAAAAAACAAAAAAACCAGCACACTGCATTTCTTTACTTAAGGCTGAGGAAGGCTCTACATTCTGGGCCTGCTTTACACTTGTAAGAAAAATTGTCTAACCAAAGAAGCTAGAAGCTGATTTTTGTTTTTTTCTCTACGTTTTTCCCATTACTACAGATGAATTGTTCTACACAAAGCTTAAAACTCGGTGTTAACAGAATTAAAAGTTCTGTGAAGTGAAAAGGAGAAAAACAATTGCTTGGTATCTACAAGTCTTTAGGCCACGTTAAAAATGAAGTTGCAGCCACATAAAAGCTTCTGCTCATGTTTTGTATCAGGTTCTTCGAACCTATTCCAGTAAATTAATCAGAAATAAAGACTGGGTTAGCTCAGGTATAAACACCACTATCTCCAATGCGGTGCCTGGAGAACACACTACAGCAATTTGCATTCTGTAACTTACAGTACCTGCTAGGAACGTATCCTACAGCCAATTTACACAAACTCTCCTTGCATGGCAGTAACAAGAAGTGCAGCCGTCACACAAGCTGGAAAACTTGCAGAGGTTATACAGAAAGATTAACTGCAGTGTCGTGGATGACAAACACCATTTGGGCTACATGCTTGTTGTTGATAGTGAACTACAGATCTGCATAACACAATTTTTATTTAAGAATCTTCTGTATTCAGACAGCACAAGATTTAAATGTGCTTTCTAGTGTACCTTTTTAAATATTCATTTACAGAATTTGTTTTCTATAACAAAGGCTAGAATGATATAATCCAATATTAAAAAAAAACAAATTTTAAGTTGAACATAACAGTTTAATTACTGCATTAATTCCATTGCATACTGTATATAGCAGCACCTACAAGCCTCTGAAAGTCAAATTAAAAATTTACTTGAACTGTCAAAGCTCACCTGCACCTTATAGATATTTTTGAGACATGAACTGTTCTAACCTGCCGGAAACAATTTCCTTACCTAAATCTAATCCATTATGAGTCACTGTAGAAATTAAATATACTTCAAGACCAGCTTAGACAGAAGATTCAGAACTAGGAATTAGTGATCACTGGTGTGAAAAGCAAAAACAAGGAGAATTTGGGAAAATCATACACACTGTAGTAAAATTAATGTTTCAAGTTCAACCTCAACCACTCCTATGCCCCCAAAATTTGAAGAGAAATACCACAAAAGTCCTAGATTACTGTACTTTTAGAAATGTTTTTATTGCATTGTATAGTAGTGTAACATTCAAGATTGATAACTCATGAGTATTGCACCTAAAAAAAAGGTAAATAAGTGCAACAATACCCTTAAAAGCTGACACGCAGCACATCTCCCGAATTCTACAAAGATGAAGGCACAACAGCTGAATATGACTCACATTCACAATACACTTACAAAAAAACCTGTCAGCCTTAATGGAATTTATCCAATTCCATTGAATAAAGAAGGCTTGGCAATTGATAATATTAGAAACAATTTTCTGTGACTTCTATGACTAACGAAATGCACACCAGGAAAGTTTGGAAAATGCCACCTACAGAATTCACGAGCAGTCATTCTGCTTGTCTTGTGTGCATTTCACTGTGAATCTACAAGCAGGATAATAAAAAAGAGACAGAAGTCATTGGCCTCACGTTAAGCCAGACTTACTCAAAGTTATTTACAATCCCGATACTTAACCTATTTTTAGTCCCAGACATAATTATGAGTAGAAACCAATTATTACAATGGTGGGTGTTCCAAAGAGGCCTCCAAAATTTCCTGGCCTTAAAAAGAAGGTTTCTTGTCTATAGCAGCCGGTGCAGGCAGCTGTTCCACAGAGGGTACAGATGTGTTGTATTTTGCCCCTCTAATAGCTAACCCTGCAAATGGGAAAGCAGTAGTAAGATCCATTGGCCTAGGCTGAAGAGGCCCCGGAGTCTGGGAAGAAGGAATCCACAGGAGCTGCTGATGGTAGCAGCAATGTAATAACATCACGTCACAAAAACAAGAAACTTGGTCTAAAAGTTTTGTCCTGAATAAAGAAGCCAGACCTCTTCATAATCATCACAGAAGGTATGGAAAAAAAAAAATAATACCTCTATAATTCAATTAACACAAATTTCTTCCACAGAATCATAACATCCTGAGTTGAAAGGGACTTACAACAATCATCAAGCCCAGGCTCCTGGTTCAACATAGTACAACCCAAGATTCAAACTATATTTCTGAGAGTGCTGTCCAAATGCCCTGAAATTCATCAGGCTTGGTGCTCTGACCAAGGCCATGGGAAGTCTGTTCCACTGCCTGACTACTCTGTGGTGAAGAACCTTTTCCTAACACCCTTGTCTGGTGCAGCTCCGTGCTGCAACATTCCTTTCTGGGAGGCTGCTCTCCAGCCTCTCATCACCCACTCTGTACATATTTCCAGAGTTGCCCCATTCTAGATGCAGAATCCAGCACTTGAGCTTAAAAAGTGTCATCAAGTGTGTAATGAGAGTTAAGTATATGAAGTACGTGTTTCAGGTAACAAGGAAAACCAAAACTGCTGGGGCTACTTTGAGATATAAGTAATTCCAAGTTACTTGACAATAGCTCAAAGTAGATTAGTATGTATCAATTCATTCAATCATAAAAACATGACTCCATATTGAGTCACTGATTCAGCCTTGATTCAGACCATTCCTGGAACGAACACAGTAATTTGTATTGTCTGGAAATTGGCAGTTGGATAAGCTCACCATTATGGTGGAGCCCTCCACTATGACCTATCTTTCAGAATTCCAGGAAGTTTTGCCCTCTAAAACAAAACAAAACTCTACCCAGTTATTCTACAATGCACTTATCTGGACTGTAGATTCATTTAGCTTCTTGCATGTCTATAAATAAATAATGAAAAAAGCTATTGCATGAGGTGCTACATGTCTGTAAGGGGTCACACGACCTAGAAGGGGACTACATTTACGCTGGAAAGTGCAAACTTGATTTCACAGCACATTAACAGGGCATTTATTTACGGTTCTTTGAACCCAGAATTTTGGCCATAATTTTACAGGGCAGGTATAGTAATAACATCTACTGTACACTTTTTCAGGGGGTACTTTTCATAAGAGCCTATTCAAAACAAGAAACAAGCGCTCTTCTTTATTTACATGCATATTATTTGCAGGCTGCCTTTGATACCTTTTACATTCTTGGACCATGGCTGACTGCATTTAGCTGTCACTGGATTTGTTCATAGAACAAGTTTACACATTTTCAATATGCCAGTCTTCATAAATGAAGAACTGCACACCCAGCAGCATCCACAAGCAATTCCACTGCGGTGTCTTCCTAAATATTCTCACTCTAATTGAAAGGTCAAACAACCTGCACAGGTGCTTAATTTAAAAAAATATAATATATGCTACATTCTCACTAAGAATCTCAGAAGCTTTATATTGGCTAGGAGAATAATTAGAAAGTAGGTACCTTAACAATTGCTTTTAATGGACATAAAATGACCAACATGAATATGACGTAGCAGATGGAAGTGTTTGATTCCCCCAGTTGAATTTACCACCCTTCTTTGGAAACAAGAAATAATAGACTATTCTTCTGAGATAAGAAGATACAAACTTTCACTACAAGAGTTTACCGTCTCTTTTCAATAGTTTTACAATGAGACACACTTTTGAGAGTAGAAAAAGCTGGAAACACAATATGTGTGTGTGTCATGAACTGTTTACCCCTTAGACATTCAGTCTGCTCTACCATCTCAAAAATGTATAGATATTCTTCTTATGAGTAGAAGATTATGAAAAACAGATATGATCAGCACAACCATTCAAAATGTGCTTGTTTGGTGAACACTGTGTCAGTTGATGATCTTCTTGGGTTTCCCTACAGATTTTAAACACTGATGCATGTAGTCCCTAAAATCTGATCACCAATATCCCAGAACTAAAGGCTAATCACATAATTTTTTACTGCTATATTATATATTTGCTGCTCTGAATGGATAACATTAAGCTGTGTGTTCAAGTAACAGCAAAAAATACCACTGTTTTTAAAAAGTTTTGACAAATTTGATATTTAAGAATTGATTACAAGTAGCTAATGTTTAATGACATCAGAAGCCCAATAAAAGTCGCTATATACACAGGTGTATACTCAGAAATAAAAGGAACCACAGGATAAGCAGAAATTCTCAGTGTATTTTCCTTCCGTCAGTCAATACAACATCAGCGTCTTCTGGTTCACTGAAAAAATATTTTTGGTTGTAAAATAGATCCTTGTGGAATTAAAGTTTTAATGCAAATTCTTTTTCTGAAGCAGATGAGACCGACCTATAATTTTCATCTAGCCGTAACACAGTGAACAAGTCTATCTGGTACAATTTTGATCTCAGGTTACTATGGCCTTGGAGAGGAACATGAAAAATGAATGAGAATTCAGAGAATGCAGTTCGCATACTGTTGTCACTAAAGCGACAGCCAAAGAGAAGTTAATTTTCAGAAGAGAAATCTAAATTTCATGGTCTGAGAACTTAACAACTAACATTATGATAACATTTGATTTCCTCCTCTCATTGTGGACTGGTAATTCTCAGCTCCTAAGGCCAGGCACTCCAAGTAAATTTAAAGGGTTTTTTAATATAATGTATTAAAAAAACATAATATGATATTATAATCCTTTATTATAAGGCTACTGAAAATAAGCTAAGACAAAATGCAGATACAGTGTTTTAAAGCCTGAAAAAAGCAGTATTACTGTATTCTCATTTTTAAATATAATGCATATAAATCATGCATATTAATAAGCACTTATTACTCTACTTGGCAACACGTTTCTTCTCTGCATTTTCCTGCTATAACCTACAATGCTTCTCAGCAGATATGGAAAATAAATAAATAACTATTCTTTCATTTACAAATATACTATTGATGAAAGACCAAAGTAAGTAGCCTTACTGAAAACTGTAAAGTGGTAACAGTTTCAGAAACAGCAATTAAGCAACAATGACTAAAAATAAAAGATCTTATTTTGAAGTGACTGAGATTTTTCTGCAAGACAGCTGCGTTTATACGTTCATAAAAATGAACAATGCTTTACTTCCACTGAAACAACATTCAAAGAGTCCAGAAGTTTTACGGCCAAAACTAACCAAAGCCCCAGCAATCTCTACTCTGACCAATCTCTACCTCTCCCCCAGGTTATTTTTAGATAACATTCCTTACAAGATAAAATAGAAATAACACTTTGCTGCTGCAAAACCTGAAAGTCCTGGCTGTGTAGCTGCACATCCTCCCCTAGGCTGAAGCCTGACTGAGCAGCCTCATTTTGCTAAACCCACCAGAAAAGTACAGCTCATTTATTTGCCAGCAGTGAAATGATAAACCAGTGTAAAGCAAGACTCTTTAGCACTACTGATCAGAATGAGTCTCCACATTTTTGTTTCTGAAACTGAATAAAAATGCAACGAGCTCATTTACTTCAAATGAATGTCTGAAAATGACATTATCTGCTAATATTAAAAAATCCATCCACTTTGAAACTGAGTATATTACTCAATAAAAGATTTTCCCAAGAAAGTATGTACAAAACTTACAAAGCTGAAGACGTAATATAAAAGCACAAGTAAGGAATGGGCTTGCATGCATTTTGCATGTGCTGAAGGCTGCACAACACACAAAAGAAATCTTGAAATGACTTCTCTCTTACTAACACCTTTTTCTCTACTGCCTTTGAGAAAAGCACTCAGTTGTGAATCATCAGTGAGAGAGATATAAATATTTCAGAATGCACTTTTTTCTGACAAAATTGGGGCAGAGCAGCCATGCATTGGAATCTGAACCATAAAATATAATTTCTTCATGCGTTTTCAAGGATAAAGGGGAGGAAGGATTAGAGAACAGGATTATGTAGTAAAGTCTAAGTATCCCCAGATTATAAGAGGATGCATCACACAAGTACAGAAACATTAACTTCGGCATCTTCTAACTCTGAATGCCTGCCATACGAATTGTCATTTTAACCTATTATTATTTGCATTACAGGTAAGGACATGTCTGTAAAATCAGTGAAGTCCACAGGCATCTGTACGTGTGTATGTAACCACCGCCAACACCCGCCTTTTGTTCTTGTACCTTTGCTGAGATGCCTCCACCTTACATTCCTACTACTGCAAATGGGAAAGTAGACTGCATTTCTTCTTCATGAGAAGCACTGCTCATAAAGCTATGTGACAGGTTTATAGAAGTATTCATCATTATTTTTAAGACAATTCTATATGGAAGAAGAATTTAAAATTTTAAAGTTTATAGGTCAAATTTAAGATTATACCTAACAATAAAATGAAAGCTTAGCTTGAACAATACAAGGTGAATATTAGTAGAAATCATCTATCAAGAAAAAATGAGATTTCATGAAATTTAATACAGGTCAGAGCCTTCCTAGTCCATCACAGCAGCCTTTTAATAGCTGAATAACTAAATAGCATAGTGCTGAATGATTAAAAAGAGGTCTCTAATTTTAGTCAGAAATTAATCTATTTGTTCTAATGAGACTTTGCCATACTGATTCCTATTTCAGTGCCAATGAGCCTCATGGGAGAAAGCAACTGTCATTACACAATTCTAAGTATCTGTGTGTAGCTGCCACAGATCCTTATTCTAAAAGCAAGACACATTCTAATAACACATCATCCTAGTGTCTTTCACTTCCATACTGCAAATACTTCTCACATGGAAAAATCAAAGGCCCTATTAAACGTATAATTTTAATTGATAAATTAATTGCATAACATCAGTTACGGTACTATAGAAGTTTCATGGCTAAGCACTGATAACACTATCTACAGCTGAAAATACTGCTAAATGTTTGTGCTGTCTCACCATGGTCTTGTCCTAGTACTTACAATGCCTTACACTTACATATACCACAAGCTCTATAAAATGACTGCTACAGAGCACAGTATTTCATCCCTTAAGATTAAATTTCATCCCCATTATTACCATTTGTGGTCTTTATTATGCCCTTCACCACTAGTATAAATCTTATTAAGCGGCTTATTAGAAGCTGGCAAGAGTCTAGCACTTTCTGCTGTGTGAACTAGCAAAGAAAATAATTAAGGCATCCCTCATTGCTATATCCCCATCCATCTCCGGTAACAAAATGATTAATTGTTTTAGCCGCGTATAAATGATATCCCGTTAAATCATAAAAAGGTGACCCATCAAATAACATTCTAATTGAGACTGAAAATTTTCAACACATCCATTTGGGGTGGGGGCTTTTTAAACTTTTTCTCCTTTTCCTATCTCTGAATCCTACATAAGGCATGTACCTGCCTCATGTAACACAATCTTCTCACTATCTGTATCTTTGCATAAGTATTACAAGTCCTATTCTCCAGGCTCATGAACCTGCATGTTATTTCTAGGATAACACTGGCTAACAAGAGTGAAAAAGGTATTTCCATGATCAATGATTTCCATTCCAAATATGACTGACATTATCTTAAGTTTATACTTATCACAGGAGAGAATGGAAAACAATTTACAGACACACACAAAAGTTGAAATTATTACAGGAATGAGCTGAGATGTGAAGGAAAGGGAGACCATTTTCTATCAGTTCAGATCAAGTGAAAGTATCTTTTGCTGTAACTAACTGCACTCATGGCTGGAATAATTCGCTGTATTAATGATATGACCAGAATCATACTCTCTATCACTCCTAAAATACTCAAGAGCTTTTTCTTCCCTGTAGCTTTTGAAATAGCTTAAGTAACTAATACAATTTACACTACTTTCAATAAGGAATTCATACAAAGATTTTTTTCTGAGAGGATATTAATCTTTTAAAAAGAAATTACTTTGAATGATTATAACAAATTGTGTATTATAAATGTACATGCAACAAGTTTAATGACCACAAAAACATAACACTAAAAGAATAAACAGCAAATGCATAAAGGCTACGCACAGAGTTAGCTCATTTTGGGATATATTTAGTTACTTAACAATAACTCATACGAAAAAACAGGTTATGAGATGTATTGTTTATCTACCTACCAGTTACTTTTGATCTATTTCAAAAATCTTAATTGAATTAAGGTAAAGAAGTAAAGCTTTTGAACAAATGAAGCTCCAAGTGTTGTGACCTACCAACAGATAAGGAGACCCTGAATGCTTTTTTCAAAGGAACAATAATTTCAACTCAGCCCCTTATTCATGGGGGGGAAAAAAAAAAAAAAAAAAAAAAAAAGTAGCAACCAGTAAGGTAATCAGCAAGTCCAAAGAAGAAGCCTAATCCAGTAAAAGCATGCACTGACATCCATCCAAATTGTTAGGTACAGAACGGGGGGGGGGGGGGAACTACTTGTCTTGCCTAAAGGAAAACCTGTTTTTAATATCAGCTTTCAAAAAAGACCGTTTTTGTTATTAGGGTATTATTTTATGACATTATGGGTAGGGAGGCCCTTCAGAGGGATTTAGATAAGCTGGATCGCAGGGCTGAGGTGAATGGGATGAGGTTCAACAAGGCCAAGTGTTGTGTCCTGCACTTTGGGCACAACAACCCCATGCAGCATTATAGGCTTGGGGATGAGTGGCTGGATGACTGTGAAGAGGAAAGGGACCTGGGGGGGTTGATGCTCAGCTGAACATGAGCCGACAGTGTGCCCAGGTGGCCAAGAGGACCAACGGCATCCTGACCTGCATTAGAAATAGTGGCCAGCAGGAGCAGGGAGGTGATCACAGGTGAGTACAGGTGATCACCCTGTACTCAGCTCTGGTGAGGACACACCTTGAGTGCTGTGTTCAGTTTTGGGCCCATCATACAAGAAAGACATTGAGGCCCTGGAATGTGTCCAGAGAAGGGCAATGAAACTGGTGAGGGGTCTGGAGCACAAATCTTATGAGGAGTGGCTGAGGGAGCGGGGATTGTTCAGTCTGGAGAAGAGGAGGCTCAGAGGAGACCTCATTGCACTCTACAACTTCCTGAAGGGAGGCTGTGGTGAAGAGGGGTTTGGCCTCTTCTCCCAGGCAACGAACAGGACCCGGGGCAATGGCCGCAAGTTGTACCAGAGGAGGTTTAGGTTGGACATAAGGAAGAACTTTTTCTCTCAGAGAGTGGTCAGGTACTGGAATGGCTGCCCAGGGAGGTGGTGGAGTCGCCGTCCCTGGCAGTGTTCAAGAGGTGTCTGGATGAGGAGCTGTGAGAAGCAGTTTAGTGCTTGTGGTAGCAGTGGTAATGAGAAGACGGTTGGACTAGATGATCTTACAGGTCATTTCCAACCTTGTGATTCCATGATTCTAAAGTTTCCTTGTCACTGTCAAATCCTGAGCTGACTACACAGTCTTCTGCTTACTCTGATTCATGATAATGACTTTCCAAAATGAAATTAAAATATGACAGTTAGAAGGCCATAGCCTTCATGAAAATTTTCAATTAAGTCACAAAAAAACAACTGAATTTTTTTTTTTTTTTGACAACTTAATATTTGATTTGTTATATTTTCTGTTTTCTGCTTACTGGCTGAGTTCAGTAGGAATTTTAGCATATAGCATTTCTGAAAATCCAGTTTATAAGGTCTTCAGAGAATGGACTTTACTGCCAAACATATAGATGTTATTATAGAACAAATAGCAAATAAAATGGAGCGAAGGGGAGTAGAAAATGTGCAATTATTACCTTACTTGACTGACTTTCCAGTTCATATTTAACTGTTTTATAACTCATTTTCAGCTGTTTAGGATTCTTTTGCTGTTTAAAATTCTTTTACTGTTTAGGATTTTGTGCATATGAATAAAGAGTTTACTGGGGAGAAAGATGGTGGATGGAAGCAACCTAAAAGGTTAGTGTGGTAATGTTTGAAGATGAGATGAGTGGTTTGTTTGTTTGTTTGTTTGTTTTTTAAAAAAAAAAACCTCAGACTTCCATTAATCCTGCACAGTTACTTGTGTGAAAGAGCAAAGAATGGAACAATGAATTTAAAATCAAACAAGTAAAGCAAAGAAAAACAAATAGGTTCTGTTTTCACTGGAATTCTACCCTTACGGTGGTCCAAAAGAACTGTTTGCAAATTAGGGTATAACTTAATATGAATGAAGGTGGCAGAACCTGTCCTTTAATATATAATGCTATTTAAAGGATTATTTGTACTACTGAAGCCAGTAAATTAGTTTGCAAAATGCATTATATAAACAAATTACTGACATATAATTTTCTTAAGCTTGTAAAAGGGACAAAGGAAATGGTACTGATTATTTCCGCTATTATCATCATTAACATTGAAATTAAAGGGCTGCAGAAGGGAGCATTTAATTTTAAGTTTCTCTACTTCAGTCTTTAAAAGGAGCCTTGATTCATAATCAATCTTAGAAATAGCAAACTGAATTTTATACTGGGGTATTTCCCTCATAGCTGCCTACAAACACACAAAATACCAAGTGCAAGTAATACAAGCTTTGGCCCACCTGGAAACAAAATAGCAGAAAAGCAAAGACAAGGTTTGTTCTATGTGAATCTCTAGGATGCGGTCCCTCGTAAGCATCATCAGCCATGCAAGCACATTTAAAAACCTCGAGATAATGCCAGCATTAAAAATTAATACCTGAAGAACAGTGTGAATTCCCTATTTCTCCAATTTCATTAAGATCAAAATTTCAGTCAACTGTTTATCTGAACACACCTGGCAATGCTGAAATTAAACTCAGGAAGGGGATGAAAGGAAGAAGCCTTCATATTCACTTGAGCCTTCCCCTGCCTTCAGGCTCACTGGCCTCATTCTGCTGAACTTGCATTCTGCAGTTTAACATTGCAACTTTTACCTATGAAAACCACAGGAGACAGCATTTTGAGACCATTAAGAATTGTGAAGTAAGGTGCTCTAAATTGAAAGGTTTTTTTTTCAGCTCAAGCAATTATTTCTTGCAGACCTTCTGAGGGTTTTTTTGTTGGTGGTGTTTTTGCTTTTATCCTTTTGCTCTTATCAAGCAGGCCTTACTGAGGTCATTTAGAAAATTTACACAATTTTAACAAATTCCCTTTGAAATATAACATGACACCAACAGGATATGGGATGGAATTAGTCCTACACGATCACTTTATCTGTAACTAAATGAACTACAGCAACTGCAGAACATCAGATCTCAACATACGTATAGATAAAGCTCCAAATTGCTAATTGACTTCAGCTACATTATTGCAACATTCCCACTACCTCATGGCTATTGAAATTGATACATAAAAAATATTTGCAACTTTAGCATAAATCTGGCTACTTGAAACAAAAGGTTTAAAGAGAACAAGGAGAGATTTACCGTGTTTTAAGACAAAAAGTTAGGTAGCCTTTCTGGTACAATTTTTAAGGACGTGCCTGGGGAAAGAAGAGACACTTCCCAACAGTTCCTCTCCCTTTGAGGTGCTAAATATTGGAGAGCTGAGCTTCCTCGGAGGTCTGCAAGGAACTGGAGATGGGGCACTCAGCTGCTTGAATTAAACAAATTTAGAAATTTAGTACTGGTATTAACTTTCAAAAAATATTTTTACAGAGTTGAAATGAGGTTTACTGAAACAGATAACTGAATTTCATTTTAAAAGACTGTAAAATGATCAACTACCTCAAATAAAGCATTTTAGATTTTAACCTGTGCATTTGTCTGCTGTACATTTTTCAAAGCTAGCATTTAAATCAGATGCACATAACAAAATGAGGAAAAAGTAGAAGGAACAAGTAGACTTCCTTTGGCGATTATTCTCCACTTAAGTTCAACTGAGTACTAAAAATTACTTGTATTTATAGTCTTTTTCTGAAAAAACTATCAGAGCCTCATAATGCTGCAAAAATAGTAACATAATTAATTTTAATTTTGCCTCATAAGTACGAGGAAGACTATTTTTAATTCAATTTAAAGTTTTAATGTGATGGAGTTGCAATTCATAATATGATTGTATTTTTTCAAATTTTTGCAAATCTTAACTTTTCCACAGGAAAATCCCACATGGCATTATTCTAAACGGATTACAAGAGGGAGTTTTAACAGTTTTGAGAGCTTTTCTTAACTTTAAGAAGAAAAGGATATCCTTTACCTTTTCACTCTTTGAAAAATAAATTAATAATCCTAATCCATTCACGCCTTCTGCTTTGGGTGCCTTAATACTGAGTATCACTTCAGATTAGGCATAAGTATTGAAGGAAAAAAGTATGTACACTGTGGAAATGTTCATTCATACTTGCGACAAATTCTCTTTCTGCAAGTACTTCTTTCTAAAAGTTTTAGGAAATCATAGGAGAAGAAGGACAGTAAGTTTTAGGCTAGCAAATTTTTCACATGGTTTTAGCCTTTGAAGAAATAACAGAGGGAGATAGGGAGACAGAGAGAGAGAGAGAAGAAAAATTAGGTTAAAAAAATTAACAGAAATATTGTTTCTCCTAAAAGGAGTAGTGACACTTCGTGTACCTTCTTTCAAGTGCTCTACAAAAGCAAATTTTTACCTTGGAGTATATTTAAAGGTGTCTGGCAGATGGAACAAGAAATGTAACTTCTGAGAAGATATTTTAAGATTCTGAAAAAAAGTTTCTCCTCCATTATCTTTTCTATTGCCATTAACTCAGTACAACTAAGCTTTGGGGGGATGAAAGATGAAGATGTGCACATTTGAAAACGGGACTTGGAAAAGAACAAGAGGATTTGGGGAAAGGTCTCAGGATGGAACTCATTATTGAAAACAGAGTGTTATAAACACATCTGCATTAACTTAAAGAAGAAAATACTCTATGAAACATGGGAGCTCTTCAAGTTTAAAATTAAAAAAAAAAGTCCAAGATCTAGTAACTACGGGCTAGTAAAGCAGAGTTCAAATTCTAAGTGAAAAGTTTACAGACATGCTTGTCCATACACATACTGCAAACACACAAGTCAGATGAAACATTTGAAGATTCTATTCTAAAGAATTTAGATTTAAAGATCCTATTTCTATTTACTCATATAAATGAAATGTACAAATATTTCAGGACTTTTAAGAAACAGGTTGAAATAACAATATTTACTACTTTATTCCAAAATACACTTTGACACAGTGTTCTTAAAATTATCTTAAGAAGTTTATACACCCAGTACCAAAAAATGTATTTCAGAAAACACTGTTTGGGCATTAATCTTCCAACATCTGAAACTCCAAGCCATACTCACTAGAAAAAAATACTGCAAATTGGCACGCTTGGCGTGTGGAATGGGCTAGCATTTGTGAAATTTTAAAATGGCTACCTACATTGAGATGTATGAAAAATAGACTTTAGGAAAGTACATTCAGTGCATCAAATACTGATTAAAAAATTTAGACTTTCAAGTTATAATCATGCTATTAACAGTTCTTCAACAACATTAAATAATTCTTTCAACTTGTTTACACCTTCACCTATTTGATTTAGGTACACTATTTTGAAAACGTGCCTTTGTTTATCAATTATGATCCCACCTGCAGAATGCATTAGGATCACAACAGAACGACATGTAGTGACACTAGCAATATGCACAGGATCAATTCATTAGAAGAAAAATGGCAAAGATGTTTCCCAATGCTGGGAAAGGTGATGATGACAATTTGCAGTAAGTCATTCATTTCTTTCTTTCATTACAACCAATAAAGAATAGATACAGATGAAGTAAAGAGGAGGGTACAGGCTGGATAAGGACAGCTGCAAACAATATAGTTAAATTCTGTCGCATGAAGGACAGAATTCTCGAAAGCACGACATCACAACATGGTTCTCAACACAGCCTTGAGGGCTCTGACACAAGGGGAATGCATGCCTTGTGGGTGCAACCCATCACACAAAAGAAAATTTTCTACAAGGAAAGCAATGTCATGTCTAGCCATTTTGATTGGATTCTACTGAACATGGAATTATCTTTTCAAATAAGGAGAGAAGTAAGAATCATAACAAAAAGTTCATATACCGGGAATAGCACTGTTTTCCTTTGTTCATTTAACTACCACCACAAAAAAGACATAGGAAAAAAAGAATGTATGAGGAGGGTGATGATGACAACATGGAGGGAGGAAATTATATATTTTCTGGTTGTTGTGGAGGTTTGAAAATAAACCAACACATACACACACATTCTACAGGAAAGAAAAGAATTTAAAGTACAGATAAAAATATAAGGATGTACCTTTGTCTGTAACTGCAAAAATCAAAACAATATGCAAGAGGTCTTTTTGTACATAAGACAAATGGAATCTACAGATGGCAAAGCAACTATACTGAAAGTATAACACTATCAAAGGTTGAAATTGGAAAGAACAGAATTACCTTTCAACTGTACAAATGTGGGGGAAAAAATTGCAACTTTAAGGTTTTCTTTTAGTTTTAAGCTTTCACCATTCCCAGTGTATTTTCTCTCCTCTATAAGGTTTCCTCCAATTTATTTATTTATTCGTTTTTTTTATCTGTAAAGCTCATTCATTAGTAGTGGAACATCCTAGACAACCAAATGAATATGATACATTATGACAAATTATGTACAATTAATTTAAAATCTTCTAGGACAATAATCCATTTAATCCTTAATAGGTGACTGTAGAGAAATAAAAAAACTACTTTTTATCTTGCATTCTCAGTAAAGAACAAGTGTGAAGACAGAAAAAGAAGCTAATATCATGCATGCATGCATGGCAAAGTGCTGGTAACCAAGCAACCAGCAGGAAACATGTCAGAGGGAAAAAGCATATTTACAATCTTAAAGTCTCATTTATACACAGTTATAGATAGCAGTTGCATGAAGGGAGGCTCACAAAGCAATCATTTCATTTTTTTCTTCCTCTCCATTTTGCTTTACTACAAAGATTGATACTCTCTGTTTTTATTTGGACTAATCTCCTCAAAGCATAAAGGCTATCTTAATTCCACATTTTCATCTTGAAGATAAAAGTAGTAATTCTTTATGAATGGATGCACAAATATAGACTGCATTCTGAACTTAACATTTCCTACATACACTACTTTGGTTTTGTCTTCTAATACGACTCTGCGTAAGTACTGGATACAAGTTATTAATTTATTTTTGTACCATCAACAAAATACTTGAGTAAATTTACAGTTAAACAAACAGTATAATATACATGTTTAGCAAGATTATTCATGCTGAGATTATTCACATACATGGCTACATTTTTCACCTTTGGTTTTACAAACCAAGTTCTGTGGTTTGTAAGCTGAAGATTTAGTATAAGTTGCAGAAGTTTATTAAATGCCCAAAAACAGTAATTATTTTTTTTTTCTGATTAGTTTCTTTGGCCATTCTGAACATGAAATAGCAAACAGGAAGGTTTTCAGATAGATTATTACTGATGTGTTTCTGAGACAATGGATACAGCAGAAGCAATGACTATCACTCCTTCTAAAGGATTCTCCAAACTTGGAAGAAAAATATCGTATTGATTGACTTGAACTACTCATTTGGGGAGTAGAGCAGGGAACAGGGATGCTAAATACATTTTTACATTTTCATTACTTTGATGTCGTTGTCTCACGTTTATCTAAACATAAGCATGGACAGGGATTGTGCAGCAAAAGCAGTAGGGAGCCAGCTCCTCGCTATGCCTCAGATACCAAACACACCACAACACATGCACAGAGGGCACAGGTGGGAGCAGAAGTAAAGTCTTCACAGGCAAATTTCTGCCATAGACAAACACCATGCTGAAGTATCCCTCCCACATTGCATGTATAATTTCTGAAACAAATGATGGTGCTAAATAATCTACAGTTTATCACATACAAAGACACAAATGGCACAAAGGATTGCTCCTAATTTCTAATAAGGATCTCTAATTAAAAATATTTATTGCTTAGTAATCAAAACTAAAAAATACTATAACTACATAGTCATCTAGAATCCCAGTATATAATTGAATTTTATTTGATCTCCATGATACTTGTACTCTTTATTATAATCACATGTACAATTCAAATCATTACTGGTTATAAACTCAAAGAAGATTTAATAAGATGACAATATAACCAATCTGATTCCGAAATAAATTTTCAAAAGGCAGGGTATGAAGAGAAACAGCAAAGAAGTACAGGTAGTAATTTCTAGGACTGTCAGTGGCATCAACCATTTCTTCTTTCAACCATCAGTGAAATAGAAGCATGCTGTACACAACAATAAAGAACAATATAACTATAAGCAGAGACAGAAATAATGTTACTAACTGTGAGAAACATGAGGGAGTTTTGCTAAACAAGCCTTGTGTTAGAAATGAACTTTACTGCTTCCTCAGTTAGCAGACAGAATGAAACGGAACGCAGAAACGGTGACACATATGTTCACATATTTTTCTCTGTTCTCATTTCTACAGCTTATGGTATGTATGTTTCATTCATACAAACATTTATTTTATGTAACAATAGCCCAAAATAGATCCTTTTTTTTTTTTTTTTTTTTTCTATTTAGACTCTTGAGACGTCACAGGACTTGAAAGAGCTTTCTCTGATCATATAGAGCTTTTTTCTTCCAAGCAGGCTTACTCATTTCTATACATCCCTGGAAAATGTTTTTCTAATTTGTTATTAAAGATCTTCACTGACAGATCTTTACATCAGAGAGTTTATTTAAAATGTTTCATTATCTGCACACATGAAAAAAATATATTCCTATCTAAGTTATAATCTGTCCCACTGCAACTTGTTACATCACTTCAGGTCTACACTACTACATACTTCCAATTGCTATCAACTACATTAGTTATCCAGTCAGATACAGTGAGTGCAAGCTGAAAAAAAAAACAAAAAGTCAAAGCTTCAACACCTTCATGCTTTCACCTGTTGAAAACCTTCCCTCACTGCAGCAGGAATTCCCTTATTTTCCTTATTTTTTTTTGCTAATATTTCTTTACAAACCCATAGCACAATTAGTAGCAAAAAGTTAGTTAGAAAAGAGAGGTATTTTTAGCAACTCTTGTGTTAAGAGTCTTTGCATGCTGTCAAACTACTATTTTTGCACAGCAGAAGCTTGCACTGTTCCTTGATAACACCAGGATCACATCCTTTCTTCTACCTCCACTTTGAAAGAGCCCTTGCGTGGTCAGAATTCTTGTGCATAATATTTCTTTTGTCTCATAAATAAAAAAAAAAAATAAAAAAAAAAATTCATCATTTTCTTTGCTAAAGGGGGAAATTCCAATGAAACAGTAAATTATTTTGTTCATGTTTGTCCAGAGTTCCACAATGTTTTATTAGCAATTAACAAATCGTAACAGGAGCTATTTCTGAAGATTTTCCTTCTATCAACCATTTTACATGCTTTATGTGCTACTCAGTAAGCTCTTTTTAGCAGATCAAATTCAGTCTTTCAAATTTCAGTAATTTGTTTTAAGAAAAATTTTTCCTCCTAATGTTTTCCCTAACCTTCATGCTTGCCCTGGCTTTCCTACCAGAACGTTACAGATCAGTATTGCAAAAAGCCAGAAAGTCAAAATAATGATGCCAAAACTTTCCTATCATACGATTTTTCACTGTGAATGAGAGAATTACAAAATACATGTATTGGAACAATAAACTAAAACATAGCTTTTCAAGACATGCTTTTCAAGGCATAGTCCTCCTAAAAGAATATTTTACAATTTTATATATGAATTTTAGAATAGCCTAAACTTCTGTGCTGAATGCCAAAGATCACAAAGGAAGAGATTTATTATTTAATCATAAACATTGAGAAAACTCAGAGCCAACCTCAAAGAAAAAACTGTTTAAATACATATCATACCTACTAACAGTATGTTAGAACAGTATGTTCCAATATAGTTTTCAGTAAATCTGAATTATACAACACGCAGTATCATCTGAAGCATTTAAAACTTATAGTGCACTGAAGTTGCCAAAAAAAACCCTGAGAAGCAGATGGGCACTACTGCTGTTAAAATGCAACCAGTTACACCGGAAAAGAATTGAGTCTGTCATACTTACAGAAAAAATGTTTGTTTATTTTCCTATTATTTAAGTTAAAAAAAACAAAAAACAAAAAAAAAAACTATGGTTATTTTAAAAAGATTTTATAACAGCATTGTTCTTTCTATTCTATTTAAGAACATAATAATAAAAGAAAAAAAGAAAACAACATAATCTGGGCAACAATCAAATATAAAATTCCCAGCAGCAGTCTACCTGAACCCCCTTTCTGTCTACAGCTCTTCTTACTGACTCATACAAAACCAAGCTTGAATAAAATCTTAGTTGCTTTAAAAATAACAAGAAACTGCTTCAAGAAGAATTACAAATTTTCAAAAACATTCTAGCACTTTCTGAGCTTTTAAGACATTTCTTCTTCACATTTCATTAAGAGCATCATCAGCTATGTTTATTCACTGAAGAAGCACTCCTCACATTCACTACAAGGTCATAGTTCTAATGTAAGTATAAATTTAAATATAAATTGTAACACTTAAGAAAAAAAAATAAAAAAAAAACATTTCAGATCAGAAATCATTACTTCAAAGTCCCTGTTAGGAGCACAGAATTATTTGAGGCTTACAGCCTTCTATGCTTGATTACTCAAGTATCATTTTCTGAACATTGTTTTCACCAAATAAGGTGCTTTCTTACTCCAACATCCAATGAAGAATTTCCAAATTGCCATGATGGTTTTTTTTCATTCTTGAATTGAAGCTTGAGATAACACATGTCCTAAGATTATTTCAAAATTTTACAATAAATGTTGTTCTACCTACCCTGTGTACACAGAAGACTGAAGTGATTTGTAGCAGATGTTTGAAATCAAATCACCTAAACTAGTATCTTCATCTTTCATTTTTTAAGACAAAATTAAAGATTTTTAAATCTAATTATGCAGCTGTACATTGTCACACCAACAGAATATTCACCATCTCTCGCTCTTAGAAGCTGGCTGCCTAGTCAGAAAAAAATGGGCTTTATAGTGGAGTATTCTGTACTCAGACATCCTCATTTGGACAAGCTTCAAAGCTGAGATTGTTCACCAAGGTGTTTGTACAGACAGCAGCAGCTCTTAGGCTGCTAGAGGTAAATGCCATCCCTAATTAGTTAAACAAACAGCACTTCTCCTAGGCAGAAAATACTGTCAGCAATAATATAGTTATTTTTGGTGAGTTTTGTTACTGTGATTAAAAAAAAAAAAGGCAGCCAAATGTCTTTGGACCATTTAATCTAATTCACAAAATATTCTCAGTATCTGATTGATAAAGCCCATTTAATTAGCGAGTGAGGTAGATACTTTTAAGGCTCTGGGAGGGAGTTACAAATTCATTAGCATAACAACAGAGTAAAATAATGCACGCACCATCTCATATACACGCCAAAAGGAGTTCCCAGCAGAATTTAGAAGATTCAAATAATAACATTTTAATTTGCAAGTATTAAATTTTAGCATTTGGTTCTATTTTAAAGTGGCAGCCAACAACACAGGCTTTCCCAAAAGCAATTCTCTAAAGTGTGCTACAATGAAATGCATTAGGCAGTGGTGCATGCATTAGAAGGTGAAAAACAACAGGAAGGTGAGGAGCAGGGAGGAGCAATCTAGTTCACTGACAATGTGGGCACAGACCTGTATTAGTTCACAGAAACACGTGGCTACAGGTCTTGCAGCTGGGAGAGCTGAGGCATTCTCTGTGCTTGTGCACAGCCCTATTGCCTCTCCCTTAGTTCTCAGTGCCCGTGCTTCTTTGGTCAGCAAATCTGTCATTTTCCACCTGAGTGCACCTCATACATGGGCTCACAGAAAGGCACTGAGACAGCAGCCTTTTGCTGTCAGTATGCTGGATGCTCATGGCTGGAGAACATGTGATGGAAAACAAAAATGTAAACCTTGTGTTCCCTCCTCTCAGAGACTTAAATAACTGAACAAAAACAAAAAGATTCCTTAAAAATATGCTTTAGATAAAGCACAGAGCTTCAACTGACATATGCATTCACATTGAGTCAGCTAGAAAAACATATTAAAGAAGTCTAATATTTTCACAAGTAATCAGTCAAAAAGAAATGCAAGAGAGTTACACTTAGGTACCATTTAAATAACTAGGTAATGAAAAGTTACTGTGTCTTTTCTACTCTACATCTTCAGCCTAGCTGTAGAAAGAAGCACTGGCCACTAAACATGCATTCAAGAAAGATGCACATTTTTTTCTTTAATATTAAGAATCTCCTCTTTCTCTATAAAGTTTGCAAAAATGAAAAAGCTCAACTGCCAGCATTCATTAATCAAACACTAACGTGTTGACTGAAAAGAGCTGCAAAGAACACTCCTTCATCCATACAAAACTACAAGTCATTATGTAACACAAAGAAGAAACATACGAAAGCTTCTCATCTTTTCTACTTATTGGCCCCTCAAAATGCACTCTCAGTGGTACCTTAGACATTGTTATTCCCTTCCCAAATCAGAGCAGTACCAGTTTCCTTTGTCATTTAGACTTTCCTGAGTTACTGTTAAAACTGATTTTTAAGTAGTTTATGAAACTGAACTTGTTACTTCATCCTTCTTTCTTGCAAGGGTTTTAGTTTATGTTTATACACTGACAAAATTATAGGATTAAAATGCATAAAACACATAAGATTACTTAATAGATGGGATAGTAACACAAAAAATTAGCAAAAGAAAGAAAATTCCAACATTTTTTAAATATTTATTTATAAACTCACTGCATAATGAGCTAGATTTTAAACTCTGCCATAGCACTATTCCCTTCTTTTTCTCTCCTAATTTTAGACACAAGTTGTATTTTTTAATTCTTGACTCCACTTAAAAATATTCAAGCATATAAAAAGAGTTTTTAGAAAAGCCTGTACACAGTCTGAACACAGGACAAGCTGATATATTTTCCCATACAATATAGACCTGAAGGCAGACAAACAACAGGAAACAAACAGGTTCTTGAAGACTTTTTCTCCTACCTTCCCTGACAGACTTCCCAAAATCATTCCAAGTTCTTCACATTGGTGAAACTTTTCAGAATCCCTTGGAAGACAGCTCTATTCATTTTCAGAATATAAATAGCTGTATCAATTGTTGCTTCCCAAGACAGACAATGGGGACTATGCACCACCACTATAAATCCTCCTGAGACACTTGTTTTTCATGCACGCAGTACTACCTGCTAGGTCATGCACTACTACCTGCTGGGTCAGAATGACATATGTGGTCCTTAAAGAACATTCTTTACATGATAAAAAGTACAGGAAACTAACAATCTTCCAGATCAAGTTGAAATTTAACAAAATTTCAACCTAAGCTAATTGAAGGACAAAAAATACCATTTCAGAGATACAATTAGAATAAATTCTAGCAGAATTTATTTCTAGCAGAAAGGAAATCCATAACATTTTCCATTAGCAAACACCAAGAAATTCTCTTAATCTCAGTAATTTTGCATCTGTGTAACAATTTTAGAAAAAGGGAACTGGTTTCAAAATTATGTAAGACATCAAGTGAGAAGAGAAAGTATCGATATCTGAACTCTTTCTAGAAAGAAGCTGTACCTGGGCATTTATGGATAATTGCTTTTACATCTATTTGCAAAATAGGGCTTTTTGAAGAAATGCTGATTTCTGTAGTTCCCTTTAATTCTTCCCTTCATAAATAAATACACAATTCATCAGTGTCTGTTCTTTAATATATCGAAGAATCAAAACAGGAAATATCTTTTAAAATAATTTTTTAGACCTTTTGGAACAACACATCCTAATATCTTCATGAGTTCCCATCAGGTCCATACTCCTGTTACAGAATACAGCTGAGATTAAATCTGTCATCTTTTACTGTATTTCTCATCTAACAGAAAAGAGAGGCTTTCACTACAGAGAATTTCTAGCAATCCTACTTAACTAAGCAAGTTTAATAGCACCACAATCGCACCATTATTAATTTCAAAATAAATATAGATATGTTTACCGCCAGCCTGCAAACAGAATTATTCCCTCCTATATTCTCTCTTATCTGAAGTGAAGAAAACTTAAGCATGGAGTCTGTTCTGATATTTTCTTAAAAGAAGGAAACAGCAGAAATAAAAATCCAAGAGCTTTGAAATCTGCCAAAAAATGGAACCGTTTTCACAAATTCTTATAGTCTAGACTCTTATCAGAAAATATATCAAAGTACTTTATAAAATGAAAATCGTAACAGAATACAGAACCTGAAAAACAACTAAGTTGAATAAACTGATGAGGTTTAAAATAAAACCTCCAGGTAGACCTCCTCTGCTGGAATTCAAAGTTCAAACTGTGAGGTGGGAAGGGAAGCTAAACAGAAGGAAAGGAAAATCTAACAGAAAATGATAGGAGCTCAAATGCAGGCTTGTATGAAACCAAGATGAAGACACACAATTTGCAACTACCATTGTGTTGTGGCTTTTTACAATGTAATTTCTTTATTCAGTGGTTCAGGTCTTTTTCTTACAAAATTGTAAGAATGCCACCTGTAAAATCTAAGTCAGATGGAAGCAAAATACCCCAAAATTAACTTTAAGAATCTGATCTCAAAAATATAACAGAAGATGGCTAAAAATTAATTAGCCTGGAAAGGGAAAGGAAAAAGGCATAAAGAAGCTAGACACAGACTAAACGCCTACCTAGCACCAAGTCAAAGACACCAAAAGACTTTAAAAAAGCTATTTCTACTTTTCAGTTGTGAAATATATACAGTCTTCCTTCAGTACTGTATATACCTAAATACTTTCTTAAACAGGACGTTTAAAATAATTTTAAAATACCCAAGGTCTAAACAAGATTTTCCTTTAAAAATAAAGCCAAAGAAATTGGCCTTTGAAATGAATAGCTTACACAGTACAGATTATTAAAGCCAAATCAGATGAGTATTTCTTTTAAAGCTGCACATTGCCACTGAAGCTTTTAAAACATCACTTCACTTAAATGATATAGACAAACGTTCAAATGTATGCAATTAGTTGTTACTACAGTGAAGAAGTTGCACAGATGAACAAGGCAAATGGTAATGTTCACACCACTGCAATTGACTGGGGAATAAACCAGTGAAAAATGTTCCTTAGCTGCCTCCTATGACATGAGACACAAGATCAGCCACCTCCAGGGTATATATAGCTAAGGGGGAACCCTCTTGTACCCCTCTAAATACATCTGCATCCTCTGCTCCCAGTTCTTCTCTGAAATGCCTGCATACAAACGCAAGCATGGGGAATAGCAGGAAGAATCAGATATCTATTTGTGGTCACAGGACCATGATCTCATTGCAATCACAGACACATGGTGGGACAGTCCCCATGACTGGAACCCTATCATGGATAGCTATGTACTTTTTAGGAATGACAGGGTTGCAAAGCAAGGTGGTGAAGTTGATCTTTATACCAGAGAGCAACTGAAATGAATCAAGGCCCACCTGCGGATGAATGATGAACAAAAGGACAGCTTATGAACGAAAATTACAGGGCAGGCTAACACAGGTGACACTGTGGTTGTTTACTATCAGGCTGCCTTGATCAGGAGAAGGAAATTGATGAGGTCTTCTCCAGACTGCTGAAAGTACCCTCATGATCAGAGGCACTAGTTCTTGTCTGGAGCTTCAATCACCCTGATATTTTCTGGAAAAGCAACACAGCCAGGCATACAGACTCCAGAAGGTTCCTGCAGCGCACTGATGATAACTTTCTGATGCATGCCACAGAGGAGCTAATGAGGATTGATGTGCTGTTGGACCACGTTCTCACAAAGAAAGACTAATTGGGGATGTAAAGGCTGCGGGCAGTCATGGCTGCAGCCAGTCATGACTGCAGCATCCATGAGAAAATACAGTTCAGCATCCTGCATGGAAGAAACAGGGCAATAAGCAGGATTGCAACTCGACTGCGGGAGTGCCAACTTCAACCTCTTCAAGTATTTACTTGGAAGCATCCCATGGGCTAGAGTATTAGAAGGTAAAGTTGTCCAAGACAGCTGGTTAACACTCAAGCACCACTTCCTCCAAGCTAAGGATTAGTGCATCTCTAAGGGTAAGAAATCACACAAAAGTGGCAGGAGATATACACTGATATTCAAGGAAACCATGCAAAAACTCAAATGGAAGAAGAAAGTCTACAGAATGAGGAGAAAGGGGTCTAGTCACTAGGGAAGAATTCAAAAAAGTTGTAGGGCATGCAGGGACGCAAGAAGAAAGGCTAAGGCCCAGGAATTAAGTCTGGTAAGGGAGGTCAAAGACAACAGGAAGGTTTATTTAAGTATATCAATAGCAAAAAGATGAACAGGGAAAATGGGGGCCTGAGTGGGGTGTGTGCCCTATTAAGAGAGAACAGTGAGAAAGCAGAATTACTGAACACCTTCTTTGCTTCAATCTTTACTGAAGAGACTGTCCTTTGGAGGTAAGACAGAGTCTAGAGAAAGGAAGACTTCACCTCAGTCAAGGAGGGTCTGGTTAGAGATCATCTCTGCAAACTCAATGTGCACAAATCCATAGGCCCTGGTGGGATGCATCCATGAGTGCCAAAGGAGTTACCAGAAATGACTGCCAAACTATTCTCCATCTAATCTATGAAAGGACATGGAAAGCAGGAGAGATGCCTGAAGACTGGAATAAAGACATCGTCACTCCAGTCTTCGAAAAGGGCAGGAAGAAGGACCCAGGAAACTACAGGCCACTCAGCCTCACCTGAAGGTTATCAGGAGTGGTCAACACGGATTCATTTAAACAAGGAAAATCATGATAGACCAATCTGATTATGTAATTGATTATGAAAGTATGCAAATGTCAAAATTATCTCTTAGTGAGATATGAAATTCTCTTACTAAAGAGGTTATACTTTTCATGCATCCCAGAAAAGCACCTTGTTCACACTAACCTCTTAACTAACAGGAACAGATGGGTCTAGCTGGATACAGGCACGATGGAGCATTGTGGTAGAGTAGAACATATTGATTCCCATACCTCTGGCAGATGGGAACCAGTCAAAATTAGTTTTAGACTAAAAATATTTTGCTACTTCTCTTTAGAAAAAGAATATTGTTTTGAGAGGTTTTTTTTTTTCATATTTTATGCATGGCAAACAATAGCAGCTTTGCAATAACTTTGTTGTATACATTAAAATCAATTACATAGGCTTACTGCATGTCATTTTTATGCCAGTGGATTAATTACAAATTCCTGAAAACAGTAGCTTATAATGGAAGTGCTGACACAAAGTTAAGTACAGCAGCAAATGTTCTGCTATTATGAAGTTGTTATGGCAACTAGAAGGATCGAGTTGGGCAAGACAGAGTGAGCACAAGCAATGCTTAATCCTTGATACCACCACCAAAAAACTCTTCTAAAATTTGTGTTCACAATATTACCATTCCTACCTTCACTATAAGCAATTCAGCTGCAAAACCTGCCTCAATACAGGTGTATGTGTACGGAGGGCACTGTAGGGGATGTTCCAGGACCAGTGTAAAATTAAAGACAAATGAAATGCAAGGTCATATTCCAACTGGTGTACACAAATACAAATAGCTTAAAGAAACAGATGGAGTTACAAGACACCTAGACAGCATCTGCTTAGCAAACAGTTACCAGATATTATTTGACAAAAACGCACTTACGCAAAAATATTCATTCCTCAGTAGTGGAGTTAACAGTATAAAATGTGTCTGTATTATACCTGTTCACAAATAATTATCCATTAATGTAAACATGTTTGAATAACGGGCCATGGATTTGTGTGGGTTTTTTTAAATCACTTATTCTTGCTAGTTCTGTAATGAGGTGAAAGCAGAAAACTTAGCAGTGATTCTAATATTTTAATGAGAAAAAATGGTAACTGGGCACTCATTTTAATAATGCATTAAGTAGAACTTATAAAACACGTTAGTGAAAATCTGCACTTTAATTACCTGTCTCAAAAAATCATTTTATATTTTAATTGCAAGAATTATCCTAGCAAAACTTCACTGAACCAGGTTTCCAACAAAATGTTGTAGCGATAAAATCAAGCCCTAGAAATAATGTTAGAATCCTCTTTATTATGCAGATTCTGTCCAAGTATGTATAACAATACTTTCATTATAAAAGTGGAGAAATTATTTCCCCCTCTGCCACAAAGATTTCATCTCAAAGCCACCCAAACTCAAATCTAACCTCAACTACCCAACTTAACTCTAGAAAACAAAGCCTTCAGATACCTGACGTGACAAGAATTGTGCTCCATTTTACAATGAACAGTCTCTTTAAGAAAGTACAAATTCTTGTTTTCACTGGGAGCAAGCAGATATTCATGTTGAATTCAAAATAATTTAAAAATATGAAAACCTGAATCTTAAACTTTCACTTAAAGATTACTCAATGTTAATTATCTAGTTTATTACCAAAAAAAAAAAAAAAAAAAAAAAACTTTCAAAGACCGCTTTCACTTACATAAGCACTTATTGTTTGCTTACTTATTTTTGGAAATACACAATGTAGTACTACATGTTTCGCGGTTCTACACGTGAATTTAATAAGTGGGAAAAATATAATGTAATCTACCAGAGAAAGAGAATTATGTAATCTGTATGATAAACAATTACTGATATGAAGTCACAACAAAACAATACCCTAACCTGTCCACTTCACCCCCCCATGCAAAAAGGAAAAAAAAAAGAAGGATGAAAAGGAAGAAAAATAATTTTGCTCACAAAAGCAACGACTGATTGCAGGCAACAAAGAAGTACCAATAATGAGGACATTTTTTCAGAATATAAATTCTTCAGCAGCTTTTGAAACCTGAACAATACACCTCTTTTCTCTGAAAAGTGACCACTGCACTTATCAATTTGTGTGAAACAGGTAATCCTACAGACCTGTGAACGCTGAATGATAACACTCAGCAAAAAAGATAAGAATGGGATTTTGATTTACATAGCTTTTTGTCCGGTAAATGGTAACTACGTGACATAATTCTCAGAAAAGGAAAATGTTTAGAAGTATTCCCTAACAGTATGCATTCTTCTAATATTTTTTCAAATTTGTTTGCAGTTCTAACATTAGCTGTTCCATACAGAATATTTTTTAGAATCATTTCACTGAGTTATGCATCTACTGATCATTCAGTTTCACTAGAAAAAGTTTTTTCCTGATATATTTAACAAATCATTTCTATGCAGGGGGAAACAGGGACTTTCAGACTAAAAGAATCCATTAATATTAATCATAAGTGGAAAACAAGTGCAGACCATAGCGCATGGCTTTATATTGCTTAAAATCTATCAACTTTGATGCTATAAGATTTCAAATCTCCTTGAGATCGCCATGAAATTTCAGCAAGCTTTCACACACAATTATAACTGCAAATATTTTTTTTTTTAAATATTATTTGCTCAATTCTTAAGCAACACCTAAAAAGCAACACTCTTAAAGGAAATATTATTCACTTTACGTTTGATTTTCAGGTGCACAGTTTCAATACATTGCTATTCAAAGCTACCTAGTAGTAATTTTGAGGCTTCTGGCTATTCGTGTACATTCATGAATGTTTCAGTTTAATGCCAGTGAAAAACCAAAAGATAACTGAAACAGCTGTCTGTTCAAGAACTATATGACTTGTCTTCACTACATAACAACATTCACTTTTCTGTAATGAGAACTTAATATAGAAAACTGAATGGCTGTCAACTAAGTCAAGTGAAGCACACAGTCCCCTATGATTCCTTATTCCTACCCTGAAGGTATGAAAACTGAAGTCTTAACTGACCTTATTTTCCTATGCAGAATCCTTCATCATGCCATTCTGTGAGTGCAAGATAACCAAATTCTGCAAGTATTACGCATGTATTACAGTGCAGATTGTCACTTACTATATAACCAGTCACAAGAAAGAATACAGGCAATAAGGAGTTTACAGTTGTGTACGCTTAAAAATTTTGCCATTTGAGATACAACACTCTCCACTGGACATGGTTATTCCTATCCTTTCGATACATAGTTTAGACACAGCTTATTCCTGTTGTAACTTGACCAAAGAGAAAAGACTGTCAGAGTACCAAGCTGAAAACATGATTTCTCTTCTTTGTGCTACATTCAAAGTTGAAAATTTTCACCTTTGGAAAACTTAGGAGTTTGAATTTTTAACACTAAAGATCTCCTCAGTCTTAGACTCAGGCCTGATATCCAGCTACCAGAATCACTGCCACATCCTAAACTTTTTAACGGTCTGCTTTTATTCATTTTACCCTAATCTCCAGGTCACTTAGTTTCTGCTAAGAGGAAAAAAAAAAAAAAGGTTTCATACATAAAGTACGTATGTCCACAGGCATGTCTATAAGAAAGGCTTGATTACTTCACACTTGAAGACTACTTTATGGGATAATTACAGAGTAGATGCTTGAGTTCTCTGCAATGCAATTTACAAAAAGGAGGCAAGGTGAGGGCAATGACTGCCTTTATTTCCTGAAAGACTAAGAATACCAACTGCATAAAGTTACTTCATTGCTGCAAAAGATTGCGCCTTGTCATATTCCAACTATCTGAAAGGGTTTCATAACAATCAGTACCTTCATAAAATATCCTAATAAATTTGGGGCACACTCAGTTCAGTTTAGGCTGTTAACTCAGATATGCACTGTATGCTAAATCACGAGACAGAAAGCGTTAACATTATTTCAGAAAATGAGCATGCCTCATTCCTTGCTTTCAGCATGGACTTTACATCATGTACTCATTGTATCCTTGGCAACTTAACTCCTGATCAAAAGGGACAAGATTGACAACTTAAATTTAAAGTTACAGCCATCATGTGCTACTAGGCTCGGACTTCGACAGGAGTGAGACTATCAAACCGAAAAAAAACCCCTATATCCAGACATTCTGCATTGCTTCATTACAAGGAAGATGAAGATAACTTGGAGAAGTGCCAAATATTGCATTAATTCCCCACAGTCTATATACGTTGCCCCTAATGTCAGTAAGGTAAATAAGATTTTACCTACATTCTTTTAGGACAGATTTATGAAAGGCTTACACTATAATAAAGTGAATTTTTCAAAATATGTATAATTTCCTATGCATGGGTCTCGAGAAAGTGGCTAATTAACATTAAATCAGACAAATTTCTAAACTAAATGGAGGTAGTTTTATAAGACAGAAGGCCACTGTTTAATACAAAATGCACAATGAATTCAAACATCTTTTTCACAAACATAGTCCTTTCAAAAATGCCTTTAAAGAATTAAGGTTTCAGGAACGAGGAAGAGAAAACAATAAAACTCCCGGGAACGTGTAGGTTTAATCCATACTGTAAGTTATAAATGAAAAATCAGAGAACTAGAACCAGGTTCCCTAGCTAGATGAAGGAAAGTATAAATCACATTTTTAAAACAAAGAAAAGACCTTTATGGAGCTTATTTTTTATAAAAGCTAGCTATGAATCAACCTGAATGCAGTTTTTACCCTCATGTATGATATCTAACACATCAAAAAAATTCTAGTCCATTTTACCTGATTAGATCCCAAAAAATCTGCATTTTTTTCCTAGATTAATTTCTTGATGAAAAGCTGTTCAAACAGAGTACCTATCAAACCTAGTATTATTCTCTGATGTTTTTTTCTTCTTGTAGACACTGCTGTCCATCAGAAGAAATAATTAATGGGTCTATTATGCATGAAAGCATCATCCTGTCAATTTTCAGTGACTGGTTTGAATAGCTCCTATCTTGCTACTCATTGATGCCATGCGTGCTCACTGTCCTGAGAGATGACAAAACACTACACCCTTCGGGATTTTCTCCCTCTGTTCTAAAGCAGCATATCACATCTGTGTCTGACAGAAGCATAAGGAGCTGAGGGAAGCAGACCTTCATCATCCTTCACAGAATATCACTGCATGGGTTAAAAGTTAAGATGAAGTCTACTGATCCTACGTTTTGCCTACAAATTATAAAATGTGGAGGCTACCGAAGCGTGCATTCCAACTTTTCAGTGTTGGAATCATCGACAGAAAACAGATGGAATTTACTGGATGCTAAATCTTTAAATGAATTTTTAATGGGTACTGAACACTCGAGTTAGCTGAAGTCAGTGCATTTGCCTCTTTTTTTTTTTTTTTTCCTTTTTGTTTGAGGGGGGGGACAAAAAAGGGGATTTAAAAGATGCAAAGTTCACAGGTTATTTTCTGTTGCCTGATTAAGGCAGAATAAACAAAAATACTGAATATGGGAGAGATCAAATATTGCAGATACCTGGAAATGAATTGGAAACGACCAACACCACAAGATGAAGCAGCAGTGAACAAGACGCTGTGGAAAAAGAAATCACAAGACGAGAGTGCATAATGCATTTCAAATTGAAGAAAGCTTCCTATCTGCTGAGTGAACCTCAGCATATTCCGACAGAGCACAGATAAAGCTTCAGTCAACTATATCTCCTAGGTAAGTGTCATTTCACATGCTGCTTAAATTGTTGATTACATGAATATATACTTCAGTGTAAGTGCAATAACTCACTGGATTTAAATTTCTTGGACTGATAATGAAGTTTAAATCCTTTCATGACAAATATTTAATGCTCTTAGATTTCCTATGCTGCTCAAATATAGTCATCTTTTAATATTATGGTTATTTAAAGGAAAAATATTAAATGCATTCTCCCCTGATTTGTACTAGGGTCAAATAGTTCCTAAGATTTAAATCCTTCAAAATATTCTAAATACATATGCCCACGGCTGTTTGAGAAAAAAAAAAAAAAAAAATAAAAAGAAATGTTTCTTTAAATATTAGCAAAAAGCATTTACTGTACTTAATTATCTATTTAATCTGGCAAAGCAAACAACATTTTGGATCACAGCAGTAATATGTAAAAGGTTGCCTTCTATTATAGGATAATAAATCACCATTTGTATTAAATAAAGCTATAAGTGTTGATTAATTTATTAAAGGCAAATGACAGCACAATAAGGAAGCAGCACCACATTAATACACTTCAAGGTAGTGTGTACATAGTTTCAGTATGAAGACTGGGCACCAGTGCCACAGTAAAACTACAAAAAGAAAGGTTCAGGTCACTTCAGTTATTTCACTCATTTGGAGCATCCACTACATAATCCACATAGATATTAGTTGTACATGGGGAAAAAAAAAAAAAAACTTGAAAAACAGTTTAGGGTGAGATCCTAACACCTAGCAGAGCTTGAAAAATAAATACAGCATCTATTAGTCAACAGCTACACTTAATAGCCATGAAGAAAGATGTCTGTGCTCACACATGCACAAAAAAAGCCCACCCTCTAGAACTAAAAAAGCATAAATTCGTACTGTTTAATGCACCACTTTACCATCATATTGGTCAATTCTGTATTTATCATCTTTAAAAACCTACATCTTTGCTCATACTGTCTTTTATCAGATTCATGCCTTTTCTTTATTTACTAAGATGCAACGTTTCTATTTCCAGCATTGTTTAAAATGCTTTTTCCTCTACTTCTCTCTACACGACTTTCCTCTTTGCTATTTAGTATATCTTTACTTAATGTATCCAGCAATCCTTCTCCTGTTTTTTTCTCTTTTTACATTTTTCTAACTTATTAAAATAGTCTCTGCCTTGCCTGTGGCTTACTAGAAGACAGACTAATTTACCATTCACTGCCAACTCCTTTGAACCCTCCAGTTATGCACAAATAAATTTTACCAAGTGCTCTCGCATATAACTGTGCATGCCATGATAGAGCACCTTGAGACTGAAAACCAGAACTTGATACTATGCAGAACTTTTTCTCAATTCATAAGCCAACAGCGTCCCCTCAAAACACTGACATTCCTTGTATATCAACAACCTTTGCAGCAGATGGGTCATCTCATGCATATTACTTCAGAATACTTCATACATCTCAAATTCCTTCTCCAAGATCCCACGACTGACTGCCATGAAAGGGAAGAGAAAAAAAAGTTTCATACCCTCTAAACATTCAAGCCCACATCTTCTGCTAACTACAAGCACAGAAGTTCCCATTATTCCAAACATTTTTGCACTTTATTGCTGACAAGTTCCAGAATCTATGGGTGTCTCCAGTTTCCACCCTTTTCTTTTATAAGTGCTATCATCTGCTCCTTTCACAACAGCTGAATAAAATTCTAACATCTCCCAAACCATTTTTTTTGCCGTGCCTCCCTTCACATACTGAAACAACCTAGCAAGAGCTCTCCCTGCTTCCTCACTGCACCTATACAACAAGCCTCTTACCTAAGAAACAATGAAAAAAAAAAAAAAAAATCCAACAGCTAAAAAGTAGATTTGTTAGAGTATAACAAAGCAATATCAGCTCTGGGTTTCAATAACATCAATTCAGGACTTGAAGGACTTGAGCTGACAAACCTTATAACACTTATAACAAGCAGCAGATGCTGTACAGTATTTAGTATATAATATTTATCAGTTGATTTTAGAAGACAGTTTTGTGTCTGTTGAACCTGGTTCAGAGTTGGCAGTAAAAGAGAGCAATAACGTAATTCAGGTTTTGATTCTCCAGTTACTGCTTTCACAGCAGAAAAGCTGGATGCTGCATGTGGCTTTTAGCCTCCTCTTTTGTAAAAGGTATTTTTATCATGTTTACTAACAGCTAGCCAACATGCTTATTTAAGAAAAAATAGGTTATTATTCAATAAAGCTCTCAAAAAGCTTATTCAAAATGCACTGTTTTAGAAATCTTTGAACAGAGTTGCAGCTAAGGTTTCTTAAGGTCTCTGATATGCAAATATGTGAGAAAGCTTTTCAAAGAGCAAATGGAAAGCTTTAGAAGTCTGTATACAACCGTGTAATATTTTTAAAAGAAAAGGCATTAAAGATCTTCAATTCTTTTCAGATGCCTTTATTAATAATTTCTAATTTATGACAAATGCTATTTTAATTTTCAGTGTATTATTCCTCTCACACAGCTTCAACAAAAAGATAAGAATTCAAATGTACCTGAGCATAAACTAGCAATTTGTTGCCAAGTTCCAAAACCTGAATTGCCATGCAACCAGAATATATATATCCTTTTCAAAAATTTTAACTGTATAAAAGTACCTAATCTGAAAGCACTGATGTGATATTTTCCATTTTCATTGTAATCACTTGTTCAAGGATCAGTAAACATCTGACAACAAAATCTTTTCATTTCCTCTCTGTATTAAGTTTCTCATCTATGTGAAATGGGTAAACCATGTCGAAAAATAGCTACAGTCAATTGCCTAAATAGCGTATTTCTGCTCAGCAAAACAGCACACAGGACACATACATATTGGACCCTCATCCCAACTAACTCAATAGGTAATGAACATTGAAGTGACGTTGCAAGGTTTAACAAGCCTTAGAGAAATTATGAGAATGATACACAAACCAAAAGTCCTAATTGCTCCTTGATTTAAAAGAATTCAGAGAGCTGCAGCACAGGCTTACAGGCAGAAATATTCCTAAATTGGAATATCCTCTGTATCCACTTCTATGTCTACTCAAGACAAATACAGAAAACAGGGAAAGCACAAGTCTTCCATTTCCACCTTTCTGTTAAAAATACAACTTATACAACCTAACAGAAAGCAAGGAGCAAAATCCACAACTACTTCTCCAGTGAAAACTCTGGTGCAAAAAGCCTATTTTGAATTATAGTTGAATACAAAATTCACCTATATTCACAAAAGTCATCTGAATCTCCCTCAAGCCCCTTGACTACATCCTTCCCACCACAGCACAGACTTACTGTGATGAGAAAAAGGGCACTGAAGCACTTCAGGACATGCAGATAATGCCAGCCAGTAATTTGAATGAATGTGTTCATTCTTTGAAAACAAATCTGCACACCATTTGAACATTTGCTCTAGATTGTCAAAGATTATGTTTTCCAGAAAGTCTTTAAGAGAACCATGCGAAAGCCTGAGAAAACACTTTGCATGGAGCTGCAAAATAGTTTGCTTGGGTAAATAAAAGGAAATAAGAGGACATATACAAGTAATCTCCCTTCATGTGGCATTTAATAACAGTTTAGAATCCTACAATTTTTGAATTCAACTCATATCTATGCAACCAGTTTTAATAAATGAAACTACATTAACAAGAATGTTTACAAGAAAATCCTAAAAAGCAAAATCTTTCAAGGTAATTTTAATTTAGACCAAAAATCACCTGTTTTTAAGACATGAAAAAAATCTTCTTTCTACCTTGGGAAACTAAGCATCAGAAAAAATGAACCAATAATCTAATGGCAGAATACAATAAGGGCCTCCTTTGATCCGTGCATGCCCCAAAACAGTTACTGTTATAATCATCAATTTCAACAATCCCTAAGAGCTTTCCACAGTTAAATATAAATCTATAAACCTATACGCATTTACATTAAGCATCTGTTTTTATTGGAAAATGGCGTTAATTCAAATTTATTTTGTTCTCATATAACTAAAAGAATTTTTTAAAACCTATTTCAGGAATCACTACTACTGCTGAATATCCTTTCTGTATTTCAATTTGAATTTTTATCACTTCAGCTTCTAATTGTTTCTTTTGAATCAGGAATCTTTCAATATCTTGACTGCTCCTACTACTTGAATGCATTTATTGTCATATTTCAGCCTTTTCGTGAGGAGTACGTTAACTGCCTTTACATTAAGATTAATAATGCAAGAGATTTTTTCAACCCTAAAAACAAACAACCAAAACACAAAACTGTATTAAGTGAATATTTTAGCACCACCAGCATTTTCAACACTTGAAAATGAGCCCTGGGTGCAGCCTTATTGAAACCATGCATGTGAGCAAAAGAATCCTAACAATTACTGACGTATGTAAAGGGAATAGAGTTACCCTGTTTTATCACAGCACCCTAGTAGAAATTTGTGCTGGATTATTAAGAATACACAAATCTTTCTAAGCTCACTCCTTTAAGGAATCTCACTGAGGCAGATCTAGTTTGCATTTCTTCTACTTAAGAAGAGGTCACTGGCTAAGCCCTCTGTTTGAATGGGTGTGGTACACTGCGAAACTTGGATGCTGGGTCTGAATGTACTTTTCTTCTGTTTATCACTTACCATTATGCTCATCAGTGATTTTCTCAATAATGTTTTGACAGTGAATAGAAACTCTGAACTATAGTAGGACTCTTACTAAACCCTTCAGGTCTCCAACAGAAATATTGCCATTATTATTCCCACTTGTGATTTCCAAGATCAGTCAACTCTCATATTCTTAATCCAGATAACTTCTTACCTATTATTACATCAGCTTGCCCTGAAATACAGAATAAAACGTCTAAAATAACTACACAGTGTATTTGTCAATTGTCAATCAAACCTGTAATTAGCTGAAAGAATTCAACCAGGTGTAAAGAGACATCCTTTCACAAAGTAAAACTGACCAATATTAGTTACATTTCTACCTTTTTGTTGCAGAATAAACACAGTCTATTTTGCAGAGTGAGGTTGGGCTAGAACAGTTTATAGTCACAAGGGAGGACACACAGGAAAAAGATGCTCAGCCCTCTACTGATCCGAACGAGGACTTAAAAGAAGTAGGAGGGCTTATATACCTTCACAGCAGATACAAAGCGCTTTGTAAAGAGGCCTGTTGGGTCAAAAAGTATCTGCACAGGAGGAAACTTCATTCTAGCATATGCAAACATGTGCGTCTAATAGCTCAGAACCTGAAGCAATTCCTTCTGGACGTTTTCTGAGAATACTGTGTCTGATCAACTCTTAGGTTTAGCAAGGCCTGTTTCCACATTTCGAATTTTAATTAGATCCTGTATCAGCTTTACCATTCTTTCCTCCCCCCCCCCCCAACCCTTGGGACTGATGTTAAGCACTGGGCCTACATCTACCTAACTCACTCCATTTGATGGCATTTTTTCAGTATTCAGGAAATATATTCCTTGGCCTTTTTCAATATTCCAGCAGTCATGGGACATTAAAAAAGCAGATTTATATAAAGCCATCTTGAACAGTATTGAAGCAATCAGATTTATGTGGAATTCAACCTGCTTCTCCCCAAATAAAACCCTAGATATTAAACAAGGTAAAATCAACAAGCTTACAAAACACAACTGAAAACAGGAAAACCTGCACCAAGTGAATTCTTTATATGACTGCAACATGATCCATTATTTTTTGACAGCATCTCAAACTGTAAGCATTAATTAATCAGTTTAGCAGATGACAAATAGGGAAGAAAGAAGCAGACTGCACAATAAAGGTCACACCAGAGCAAAGCGCAGATTCTATAGAGCCTACATACAATCTACACTGCTGGGCACTGCCAACAGCTAAGTCTAGGGATGGCTAAGAACACAGCTCACACAGTGGCACTTATTCAGACACACTCTGACAGCCTCCAGCTATATGTGGTCCAGGGATTTGTGGAGTCAGAGAAAATGCCTTATTTATAAGATAGCCTTCAGAGAATTTTTTCCAGTCTGTTTTTGAACCTGCACAAAATTTAAGCTTCTACGTGATCTGGTGACAAATTTTCAAAGCTTAATAACAAATTACAACAAAAAACTCCTTGTTTTGAATCTGCTGCCAATCGGCTTCATTCAACACTCTCTTCTTACTCTTACAATAATAATTTCTTATTCACCATGTCCATCCTTTCAAGATTTCATAGCTACAACAAGCTCTTCTTACATCATCTTTCTGATTCAGTCTGCAAGACTGAAGAGCTCCATTCTATTCTACTCATAGTATCCTCAGTCATGCTCTGTGTGAAAACTGTTAGTCATCCTGCTTCTATACTCCGTACCTTCTCATTTCCACTTTTTCCTTGAGGAGCCTTTGGGATCCAAACCGGACAACATCTGTGATGCAGCTGTGTCGCTGATTTATTTATGTATTGATGTCATGTTTTTCAACTTGTTCTTCTCCTAATTTCTAGGATAGGTTTCCTTTACTGTTGAGTACTAGTAATCACTTCGGAAGTCTTTGTATGTGATAGAGGATTGTTTCCCACCCACCCACACCAAGTATTTTAATTAATCTTCATCTGTGATTCATTCTATCATTTGAGTGGTTTTTTTCTGCAGCTCTCTTCAGTCCTTGGCATGTAGAGACAGTGTAGAACTACCTTCTAACAGGTGAAGGTAACAGTGCAACTGTTTGCACTGGTCTGAGAGCACAGTGAGACCACTTTCCAAGAGTTCTGGGCATTCTTTGCCACTGTATAATTATTTAAAAAGAGACTGAAAGTTGTTTTTAACAGTAGCTGTACTAAAAGATGTGCCTTAATTCAACTAAGATCTAGTTCATAACATTGTTATGACTGCTCATGCTATCTAGAAAAGCTCACCTTGTCAAAAATGGTTTCTGTGGCCATGTAATCGATGTTTTACTGGGTAGGTTGGTGCCTTACTAGATAACCCAGTTCACTGTTCTCCAAGTAATATACAAATCAATAAGATTTGAATTAGAAAAAGAAACAACAGCAATTTTCACTGCATCAGATTTCCCCAAACGCTTCTGAAATCAATGCATTATGTTTGTTATTTCTCACAGTGTACAAGTTAATAATGAAGCAAATTTAACTGAATGTTTGTTAAAACTACTCAGTTTTAACTGAGTATTTTGTGCTTAATGCCTAAAAGCAAATAATGACAAATACTGTAAACAAACTATTAAAACCATGCATGTTTAAAATGTGTTTTGAGAAGAGGAAGAAATGGAACTGCTTCTAAGTTTAGCAGAGCCAAACTGTCAGAACACTGATAGTGAAGAGCAGACTCCAGAAAAAAAAAAAAAGATCCTAAACACCTATACATATCCTCCTTAATAGGCTGCTCATGAATTCTTCTACTTATTGCAATGTAAATTACATAAATCATCCCTAATACCATTATGCGGACGTCATCTCTTCCTGACTGATATTGTAGGTGTACATTATCACCGTCACCAAAATATATCTCATCCAAGTTCTGTCCTCCTCGGATTAATCTACAGTGCTTTCCTTTTATGATTAAATGAATTCTATTCATGTAAAATTACATTTTCAGCAGTAGGTGAGGCTCAATGCCTCAGCAACAGTTTTCAAAAAAGCAATACTCTAGTCTCTTAAACATACAGTATAGCTTGTTCAATGAGTTATTTCTGTAACAGAACAAACTTATTTCGCTAGTCTTTTTTTGAATGAAATAATTTCAGTCTACAACCAGGCTGGGAGATTGACAGGCTTCAGGAACATAGCTCAATTTTTTTTATTCTAGATGCTTGAAAAAAATCGTCCACAGCATCTGTCACTACCTAAAACATTTGGAACTGTGAAGTAAGCACTTTTATATAGCTCCTCAGCTTTTAAAAAATTAATAAATATCCTCCACTGTTTTTTATTCATGGTAACTTAAACTATAAATACTCTTTAACAAACAAATTTGTAAACAGAGGTATTTAATAAATACTCCAATTCTTCTACCCAAAAGAATTCCATTGTTCACTACCTCATTTTCTCATAATTAATGTAGCGTAGTGTAGTGTAGTAGAAAATGGTGCTATGCTAATATCATTTAAAGTGGAAAGGAATGCAAAAAGACCAATCCCAGGACTATTACAGGACTCTACTATTAATAAATGAACAGTCAAAAGAAAAGTCCTAAAATATGAATGAACTAACATAGATAAACTATTTTGATGCATGGGCACTAAACACACATACTGCATTTAAAAAAACAAAAACAAAAATAAAAACAGCAACATAAAGATAGTGCAACCAAATCCAACATTATGGAGACTTTAAAATGCTTGGTCTCTGTCTGAATATTATGTTCACAGAGATATTTATGAAGATCAATTTTCTTTGACAAGTTTAAGTGTACTTGTAAGAAACAGGGATGAGTTCTGAGGCTTTCAGATTGCATTACTACCAGTTAATTTAGTCATCTCACACTTGTAGGCAATTTTCCTTTAAGTGAATAGACTGTTCTTCTCTGAGGTTTCTATCCTTGTTTTTTTTTCCTCTCCCTCCTCCTCTTTCTTTCCCATGGTCAAATACAACTCAAAGATATAAAGTTGTCTGTGGGATAGAAAGAAGATATATGAAAAACAAGCAAAAGTGAACACTTAGTAAGGTGTTACAGAATGAACAGAATAAAGGTAAAATAATGGGCAGGCAGAACCACATGGAGCAGCAACAGAAAAAATAAAGCAGGCTCTTGCTTGCATTAGAAATGGATTTGCTCTCCACATTCTAACTGTAAATACATATAAAAGTAAATCAGAAATAAGGATTTCTGGATCTCTGTTCCTCAACGTATTTACTGCTAACATTGAAGTCCCGCAGTCCAACTCAATTTAACCCAGTATGCATGCACACTACCAAACATGCACAAACAAAACAAAAAAAGCGCTTGCTCCTTCCCTTAGTACTACCAATCCTTGGATTCCACTAATTCGCCAAGATCTTTCCCTTTTCACCTGTTCAATTTCACATTCTTGCCAACTCTTTGGCACCATTCATGTGCTCAAATCAGGCAAGCAGATCCATATCTGGTGATGGACCATAATATTACTGAAGGGTATTTCAAATTCACTTGCTCAGAAGAGGTAATTATAATTTATTATTGAGATCAGAAACAATGTAGTACAACACAACTTCAAATTCATTACATTTTTAATTAGAAGTCCACAGCTGCATAACAAAGAGAACAACAAAGATAAATACTCAATAAAAGCAACAGAGAAGCAGAGACATGTAGCAGACAAATGAACGGATGAAAAAATCCAAAATAACTTACAGCCACCTTTATCAGAATTCACATTTTAGTAGAGGCAGACATGACTACAAAGCAGTTAATGTTTACATACACAGTTATTTAGAGATGTAAGACATCACCTAACAGCTGCAGGTTTCTTTCATCCACTATTTAGTGCATGGGAGCAAGGGAAGTCAACATGAGTACTTTTTTTTTTTCCCCTTTACAGTTGGAAAAAGTTAGCCAGCCCATTTTCAGGGTAAGTGACAAATATTTCATTAGTTGGAGTAAAACACTTTCTCCACTCTCACAGAAGTTATTTTTCCCACCTACTCCCATCTGAAGTGACAGGTGATAGCATAAAATGAAAGGGAACATGAAAACACCTTCCATTCTCACTGTTCTGCCAGTGACACCGGGTACCTTTTAAACACTGATCAAGCAAAACCACCACCAACTGCTGTATTCAATTCCTTTTTGGGTTTTGCCCTGGGGGTAATATAACCCTAAAAAGGATACTTAAAAGGTGCAGCAAATTTATTGTTGCCTTTCTAAAAGGAAAAGTATGCTTTTCAATATAAGAAAGTAAAAAGAAAAAATTAACCACATCCAAGACAGAAGAGAGAATGAATACACTTCCCTTTCTGGAACCATCACTAAACACCTACAATTGTTCCCTGAATAAAGCAGAAGGCCAAAAAGGGTATGGTTTGTTAACTTTTCAGAAAACATAACCAGTTAAGAATCCTCTGTCATGTGCAGAGACCTGTAACAATCACTACATGTGAAGGCCACGCACTACAACACCTTTACCAAGGAATCCCATATGCATTTTAGATATTCTTTTTTTTTTCCAGGTTGGCAGATGACTTGTTCCCCAGACTGAAACATAGTATTACATGGGAAATCTAGATAATGATCAAAGGACAACAAGAGACCTTTAGACTTCCAAGACTATTCACCACTTAAGTATAAATTGTGTCTTGGTAGTGTCACTACTATTTTTCCCTCAAAGGATTTCCGCCAAGAAACAGGTTAGCATAAAGCAGATTCCGTGGTATAACAGCCAATCAGCATTTGAACTCTGTCATGTTGAACTATCATCTAACAACTTTATTAATATAAAACATATCTAGAGAAAAACAAAATCTGCTCTAATAAGACTCCATCACTAAGGAAGTCAGTATAGAAGTGTTGTTTTTCCATTATAATCATTTTGGTACACTTCCTTGAACATCAGAAAGATGGAAATGAAGATTACCAACAGAGAATCTTTTCTAATCTTTAGAAAGATTATAAAGGCTATAAACACTTTCTCTCCAGGATGATCACTTTTGAACCCCCAGCATTTTGTTTGCTTAGAAAAATTTAACACAATTTAACTCCCATTACCACTGAACTATGAATTTACAATAGTTAGACTTCTAGAATCTCCATTCTGCCAGCAGAAAATTAACCACATGCCTCAAGTAAACATTTATTTTCAACACATATCTGTGATTATTGCCTCTATCTTTTACAACAAATTTATGACACTACAATCAATACAATGATCACAACATAATTACAATGATAACAGCCTACTGAAACACGCTATCTTGAATTTCTTTTTCCATCTTAACCTCTTACATTTCGTAGCTAGCTGATACACACTTTTCAGTGACACATTTTCTGCATGTTGAAGCACACGCCCATATTCAAGGAGAAAATACCACATTATCACAGTCTGTTTTCAATCAAGATCTCAGAAAGAAACAGAGAAGGCATGATCAGTTTCACAGTCCAAATTATCTGTAGCAGATTCAGAAATACCACGCTTTATAAAATGGGATGATGAGTGTGTGTACTGTCAAAGGAAGGTCATCTGATTCACATCCCAGTAAAGGTTGAAAATGAGTCAGAACTAAAGAAAACAGTTTCTCCCTACTTGCACCTTACTCTGTCCTTCAAGCGAGATTTTCTAAATTAGAAGAGATTCCAGTACTTATGTAGACAGTTTGTAAGAAAAAACAAGACAGTAGATTTCCCCTGAGTGTTGGAGCATAGATATTACAAGTTTCATTTTGGAAAAAAAGAAGTTTGGCAAGAGTCAATATGCCTTTAAGGTTCTTCAATAAATTTTCCTAAATTTGGACCAAAAAAATAATCCCTAAATGAAACAACAATAAACAAAACAAACAAACAAAAAAACAATTAAAAAACAAAGCAAAACAAAAAAAACGATCCTTCCTGTGCTCAGTAGAGCTACCTTCCTGTACAACAGCCAGAAACGCCAGAGCTGTCACTCTCCTGAGAGCTGAGAGAGACAGTAGACAAGAGAACAGAACGCAGATGAGGAGCCAACACAAGATTTGGACAAGTATAAAAATATGAGGGGGGGGGCATCAAGCCAAAGTGCAGCCTGGAAATCAAATGCAGGAATAGTGAGCACCTGAGCAACAGGATGAGATCACAGTGAAAAAAGCAAGACAAAATGTATGCATTTGGTTCAGGAAGCCTCAAAATCAGATGAGAAGGACCAGGAGAGCCCAAGACATTGGCAGCAAATGCAAAGAATAACGGGATGACAAATGGGGTAGGAAGAAAAGAAAGAGCTTTGACAAAAACTAAGAAACTGCTAGGCAGACTGTGCCCATTAGATAGCTTCACACTTAATGGCCTTTCTTCCACTCCAAAAACAGCGTTTAGAACAATCACTGCCACAAGTAAACAAATTTCTGAACACCCTACCAGCAGAACAGGCCTCTCTCCTCTAACATTGGTTTACACACAATCTAATCACATCTCCGGGCATCCATCAACAAAAAAGGAAACATTGTTATCACAGTTAACTTCTTTTTAAAATTATATTAGGAAAAACAATATTTTTATGTGAAACAGAACAGTTAAGTCTGCTTTCTGCAATGAAACCAATCTGCTATATCTGATATTCTTACTATCCTTGCCATAAACAATAAAAATAGAGTGGCTCTTTCTCTCATGTAGGATGCAGAGAGATGAAACAAAAGTGGATTAAGTACTACCATTAAAACAAACACAGATCATCCAAATCAATCAACAACTTTTAATATTATCATGGAAGTGTATTTGATACATACTAATGTAATTGCTGGAAGAAGACCAATATTTTCCAGGCAAGGAAATGGAAATCCCAGCTCTGAAAAGCTTAAAGTTCATTTCAGGTAACGTAACAATGGCTCAGGACCCTGCTCTAATTCAGGAGACTCAACAGAATCAACAGTATAACAGGAGATATAAAAGGGAAGAATGAAATCAAAAGTAATACATGCCAAGGAAGAAAATCAGAGAGTAAAAGGATAATACAGAGGGAGGGAGGAAGGGACGGAGGGAAGCAGAAAGTAAGCAATAAGGAGAGAAGATGGAATGTAGGGGCAATAACATACTGAATTTAGAAAAGCAAAGGCAGGAGGTGCTAAGCATACTATCAATCTACAAGTCAGAGTAATTATCTTTTTGGTTAGAGAATTTCTCTGGCAAGAAAGTCAGAGATGATGACACCACAGCAAACATAATGAGCAATATGAAGCCTAGTCAGTACAGACTGAGTTTTAGGGATATTAAAAAAAGGACATGATTAAAAAACAGAAACAGTGAATCAATCAAATAGACATTTTCATAAAGCTCTCAAGCCTCCGCTTTCAATTAGTGGACATGAAAAGAGCAAGAAAAGTTATAAGGATAAACTGTTACACGTTTGAAGTAACTGATTTGTGATTTCATAACCAAAGCATAACTAAACTCAATTCACTGGAATCACTGTCAATATACAGTAGCAGCAAAAGATTAAGGCAAGTGTTTTGAGAACTATATTGGTCAGAGAACTTGTCAAATCCAGAAATACGGAATTTATAAAATGAGTGTAAAGTGTGAAAAATGAGAAAAAAGAATGAGAAAAGTTTGCCAAACTGATTTTCATGGGAACAAAACGTAATCTTTTAATCTGTGAATGTTACCCTGTTTGATTCTAAATCATAAAGCATCCAAAAAAAAAAAAAACAAAAAAAACACACCTTCAAAAACATCAACACCATTCATTTTTTCCTTCTACGAGCTATCAGTAGTTTTGCAATACTACCACAGACAAAATGTATGACTAAATAGTTCTGAAATATCAGAATATTGAAGCAAAAAATACATACGTACTCAAGACTTAGGATTACCTTATGTGTCAGTTACATAGTTCTGATTATATTTTATATACACATTGGGCAGGGTGGGGTACTGTAGATATGAAGACATATGGATAAGTACAGATCATCCATTATGAGAAAATACATTTATCAATAAGATGCAATTAACACTTAAAATCTGGCACTTCCTATTTTTAGTTCAGACAAAAAAAAAAAAAAAGCTTTTTTGTTTAAAAAAAAAAAAAAAAAAAAAAAAAAAAAAAGAATTTCTGTAATGTTAGTAATGTTACCAACAGTGAAGGAGGAAGTACTGAGCAGATGGATAATCATCTTATACTGATGCCAAGTCCTGCAATTTTACTGCAAATCTTTATCAAGGAAGGTTTTTCTTTCAGCTGGAAAAGCTATTTCAGCAAGGGTGGAGAGGGAGAGTTAGCATTTTATTCAGTTTCAAGATTTCTATCTCTATCTTCATGTACGTAAAATTGCAGTACTTCTCTAGTCTATTAGTAAGGCTGAAGTTGTAAACTGCCTACACAGACTGCATAGCAGTCACAGCAAAAAGCTTTGTAGGTGGAAATAAGATCACTCTGAATAAGGAATGTCCAAAGGAAAATGGTATCACCAAAAAGAAAAGGAATATTCTTACGTGCTGGAATGGGTCTACCAAGGACAATCAAGACAGGAAGCACATCTGGGAAGTTCAGAGAACACTTATGGAATGAAGGAGGAAGAGAAGTACAACACAAGAAAAATGCAAGTAAAGCACATGCCTAGAATTCTTTATTTCAAAAGTGCATATTCTTGAAATATTCAAGTGTCCAACTTGTCCATATGTCCAATAGTCCACAACTGTATCATGGTAACTTTCAGTCAAGATTAGTAACCTGCTACTAATAAATAACAAGCAGATAATACCTCTGTGTGCTACGGCAACTGCTGAATGGCAAGGACATCAAGCTTTGGATGCGTTGAACTTTTGTTAAAATAAGAGGCCCTAGTGGAAAATACATCTGTTCCAAACACAGCCATAAAGTCATACAAGAATAATAATAAATCTATCTTATTATTTTTAGCACAGAGCTGTTGTTCTCAGAGCTGATAAGCAGCAATTTGTTCTTCAGTCTAGATATTTCAATTGTACAAAAACAGAGGCAATCCATCTTTATGCAGTTGCAGGATTTTGTGCATTTCTTCTGCTATATTCCATAGGAGGGCTGGGAGCTTATCAGCATATAGAATGACAACGTTTCTGCCTTTCTTAAATCTCTTTTCTGTTAAAACGAAAGGTCTCATTTTCTCTGTATGTTGCCATATCTATTGCCTGTCTTTGTCTGCTTCAGTGACATAAGAATTGGGGGGGTTAATAAGAATTATGTCAATAGCAGATATATTTCTAAAAGGAAGTTTTACAAGTCGTTTTTCATATAAACTTTCAAGGATCAAGAATTACAACATAAATATTTATTCGCTTGTAACGCTTCTACAAAATAACAGAATTTTGCCATTTAATTCTTCCTGATGAGGACTTGCTGACCAACGAGTAAAACTGCACAAGTGAAAAACAGCAGAAAAATGGAAAGTTTGCAGGAAATAATGTTATATGGAGACACGTGGACATAAACCATTTCACGGAGCACACACACAAAACAAAAAGTAGTAGAACTTGACAATCAAATACCCTGATATACACTACAGAATCCAAAACATTGAGTAAGGCAGTTCAGAAAGAGAACTGATTTTCAACCGTTCCCTTGAATTCTGCAACTCACAGGACCATTTTTTAGAATCAGAACCACACCTGATCATTTCTGTGAGCACAGTTAGCACAGAAAATAAGACAACTAGTTTACTCTATATGCTGCAGTATTCTTCAAAACCTCTGCCAGTATATCCCTTGAATAGAAAACTTGTAAGAAACCCCTTTTTTAGCACAAGCTTTGCACTACATTTTCTGTTCAGCTCAGTGAAGATGACGAAATTACAGGAATATATTGCAATAGACTTATCAAAATCATACAGAGAAGTCCAAAAGCAAGAGTTTGCAAAGACAGAACAGTGCTTTAGGGAATGGAAAGTAACCAGCTCAAATTCATGTACTTACTTCCTATAACTTCTACTATGCTACCCTTTGGGGTTCAATTCCACGTTTCTTACACCATTCCAAGTGCGAGGTGCATTCAGAAATAACATGAATTCTTACAACACCAAAATCATTCCACCAGTTTTGTCTGAACTACACAGCCCTACTCTTTCTTACCATTTAAATTCAGCAGAATCATTCAGCCACGGCCCAGAAGTGGGAAAAGAATCACATCCAAAACGTAATTTTTTTCATCTATGAGTTATCATACCTTGCAACTTGGTACACTATTATTGAAGCACGTATGCTGGCAGCTTTGGGTTGTTGTAGTTGTAAAGTACATCATGTTTAAATGAAAACAATCAAATCTGTAATAAGATTTCAGGATCGTATTTTTAAACCTAAGGCATCTTCTCACTACCAAAAAAAAACATGACTGAAACCTATTTTGGGACACTCCATCAAAAAATGAGGACAGCTCTTTAAACATAGCAAGATTCTTCTAGCAAAGTGAAGTTATCCTATCATTTCCAGTTCTCTTGTTCTTTATGCTTCAACAGCATTTTTTACTAAATTGATTCAAGACATTCCCTGAAGGCTTACACTGGTCTTGTAGTTTACCTGTTAGGCACCAAAAGCAACATGGGAAAGGTTACTTTGCTACATACGAGGTTAACTGATGGATGGATAAAATCCTAAAAAAAAAAAAAAAACAAAAAAAAAAAAAACCAAGGAAATAAAATAATTTAGGAAGTGAAGTATCACCCTACTTTTACACAAAGTAGCTCTGTGTAGCCAGTGATATCAGCTGTTAGCAAAGCCACCAAGTAGCTCTTGCTTAAGACCATTTTCAGCCCAAAATTTTCCATACTAATGGTTTGCTTCAGGTAACTTTTCCTCACTCTCCTCTCATACCAATATAAAAAAAACAAAAGTAAAAAA